>NC_089840.1:301972485-302212485 GCF_035609145.1 Eleutherodactylus coqui | reverse complement strand
TCGGTTTGCGGTGTTCTTCCTGTGCATGTCTTCTTCCCCATCTCTGATAATCTTATAAAGGTTCTCCTGAAGCCTCGGCTCGGCGTTGAGCGCTGCTCTGAATGCCGTCTGTAATTACGTTTCTTCCACCAAGTGATGTACACTTGTTTTTTTTATGATAGAAGAGCGAGATACGGAAATCATGTTTTCAGTCTGTTATTAAGGTGGAAATGGGTGTAATTTAGAATCTGGGCTTCACCCGCACTGCCGCCGCTGCTTCATTGGGTTTACCAATAGGCAAACTGTGGAGAACTACAACTCCCATCATGCCTTCACTTGTTGGAACTTGTGGTTCCTAATCAGTTAGAGAGTCACAGGTTGCATGAAAATGATCTTCCGCGCCGCCTTGTAGCCTCCGCCGCTCTTCGGGGCTGATCACCCCCTTCTGCCATGCAAATATTCCTCTAATCCATTTTGCAGAACAATTTCTTGTAAGAAGAATCTCATTTCCACCTTCTGGAGGAAAAGAATCAATAGAATGCAAGACGTGGCCTGCAGGAGTCGCCGGGAAGGAGCTGCAGACGGGATATTAGTCCCATACAAATCTTACTTAGATACATCTGGTTGTAATGTTTCAATATACAAAGAGTCGCTGCACTTTCAGGTGACATCAAAGTAGGCTGACGGGTGTGAGCAACAAGAAGAACACTGGGTGTGCCCATTATGGGACCTCTTATCAACAGCCTTCCCAGCACAGGCTCCATCTGAGATTCTCTGAGCTGGAGGGTATAGACTGCTACTATGATGTCTCCATACACTGTACACATAGGAGAGCAGGATGTCTTCTCTCTCTCTGAGCTGGTGGGTGTAGACTGCAACCATGATGTCTCCATACACTGTACACATAAGAGAGCAGGAGCTCTTCTCCATCTCTGAGCTGGTGGGTGTAGACTGATGCTATGATGTCTCCATACACTACACACATAGGAGAGCAGGATCTCTTCTCTATCTCTGAGCTGGTGGGTGTAGACTGCTGCTATGATGTCTCCATACACTGTACACATAGGAGAGCAGGAGCTCTTCTCCATCTCTGAGCTGGTGGGTGTAGACTGCTGCTATGATGTCTCCATACACTACACACATAGGAGAGCAGGATCTCTTCTCCATCTCTGAGCTGGTGGGTGTAGCCTGTTGCTATGATGTCTCTATACACTGTACACATAGGAGAGCAGGATCTCTTCTCTATCTCTGAGCTGCTGGATGTAGACTGCTGCTATGATGTCTCCATACACTGTACACATAGGGGAGCAGGATCTCTTCTCTATCTCTGAGCTGGTGGGTGTAGACTGCTGTTATGATGTCTCCATACACTGTACACATAGGAGAGCAGGATCTCTTCTCTATCTCTGAGCTGCTGGATGTAGACTGCTGCTATGATGTCTCCATACACTGTACACATAGGGGAGCAGGATCTCTTCTCTCTCTCTGAGCTGGTGGGTGTAGACTGCTGCTATGATGTCTCCATACACTGTACACATAGGAGAGCAGGATCTCTTCTGTATCTCTGAGCTGGTGGGTATAGACTGCTGCTATGATGTCTCCATACACTGTACGCATAGGAGAGCAGGATCTCTTCCCTATCTCTGAGCTGGTGGGTGTAGACTGCTGCTATGATGTCTTCATACACTGTACACATAGGAGAGCAGGATCTCTTCTCTATCTCTGAGCTGGTGGGTGTAGACTGTAACCATGATGACTCCATACACTGTACACATAGGAGAGCAGGATCTCTTCTCTATCTCTGAGCTGGTGGGTGTAGACTGCTGCTATGATGTCTCCATACACTGTACACATAGGAGAGCAGGATCTCTTCTCTCTCTGAGCTGGTGGGTGTAGACTGCTGCTATGATGTCTCCATACACTGCACACATAGGAGAGCAGGATCTCTTCTCTATCTCTGAGCTGCTGGGTGTAGACTGCTGCTATGATGTCCCCATACACTGTACATATGGGAGAACAGGATCTCCTCTCTATCTCTGAGCTGGTGGGTGTAGACTGCTGCTATGATGTCCCCATACACTGTACACATAGGAGAACAGGATCTCCTCTCTATGTCTGAGCTGGTGGGTGTACACTGCTGCTATGATGTCTCCATACACTATACACATAGGAGAGCAGGATCTCTTCTCTATCTCTAAGCTGGTGGGTGTAGACTGCTGCTATGATGTATCCATACAGTGCACACATAGGGGAGCAGGATCTCTTCTCTATCTCTGAGCTGGTGGGTGTAGACTGCTGCTATGATGTCTCCATACACTGTACACATAGGAGAGTAGGATCTCTTCTCTCTGAGCTGGTGGGTGTAGACTGCTGCTATGATGTCTCCATACACTGTACACATAGGAGAGCAGGATCTCTTCTCTCTCTCTGAGCTGGGGGGTGCAGACTGTTGCTATGATGTCTCCATACACTGTACACATAGGAGAGCAGGATCTCTTCTCTCTCTGAGCTGGTGGGTGTAGACTGCTGCTATGATGTCTCCATACACTGTACACATAGGAGAGCAGGATCTCTTCTCTCTCTCTGAGCTGGTGGGTGTAGACTGCTGCTATGATGTCTCCATACACTGTACACATAGGAGAGCAGGATCTCTTCTCTCTCTCTGAGCTGGGGGGTGCAGACTGTTGCTATGATGTCTCCATACACTGTACACATAGGAGAGCAGGATCTCTTCTCTCTCTGAGCTGGTGGGTGTAGACTGCTGCTATGATGTCTCCATACACTGTACACATAGGAGAGCAGGATCTCTTCTCTCTCACTGAGCTGGGGGGTGCAGACTGTTGCTATGATGTCTCCATACACTGTACACATAGGAGAGCAGGATCTCTTCTCTCTCTGAGCTGGGGGGTGCAGACTGCTGCTATGATGTCTCCATACACTGTACACATAGGAGAGCAGGATCTCTTCTCTCTCAGCTGGTGGGTGTAGACTGCTGCTATGATGTCTCCATACACTGTACACATAGGGGAGCAGGATCTCTTCTCTCTCTGAGCTGGTGGGTGTAGACTGCTGCTATGATGTCTCCATACACTGTACACATAGGAGAGCAGGATCTCTTCTCTCTCAGCTGGTGGGTGTAGACTGCTGCTATGATGTCTCCATACACTGTACACATAGGAGAGCAGGATCTCTTCTCCATCTCTGAGCTGGTGGGTGTAGCCTGTTGCTATGATGTCTCCATACACTGTACACATAGGAGAGCAGGATCTCTTCTCTATCTCTGAGCTGCTGGATGTAGACTGCTGCTATGATGTCTCCATACACTGTACACATAGGGGAGCAGGATCTCTTCTCTCTCTGAGCTGGTGGGTGTAGACTGCTGCTATGATGTCTCCATACACTGTACACATAGGGGAGCAGGATCTCTTCTCTCTCTCTGAGCTGGTGGGTGTAGACTGCTGCTATGATGTCTCCATACACTGTACACATAGGAGAGCAGGATCTCTTCTGTATCTCTGAGCTGGTGGGTATAGACTGCTGCTATGATGTCTCCATACACTGTACACATAGGAGAGCAGGATCTCCTCTCTCTGAGCTGGTGGGTGTAGACTGCTGCTATAATGTCTCCATACACTGTACACATAGGAGAGCAGGATCTCTTCCCTATCTCTGAGCTGGTGGGTGTAGACTGCTGCTATGATGTCTTCATACACTATGTACATAGGAGAGCAGGATCTCTTCTCTATCTCTGAGCTGGTGGGTGTAGACTGTAACCATGATGACTCCATACACTGTACACATAGGAGAGCAGGATCTCTTCTCTATCTCTGAGCTGGTGGGTGTAGACTGCTGCTATGATGTCTCCATACACTGTACACATAGGAGAGCAGGATCTCTTCTCTATCACTGAGCTGGTGGGTGTAGACTGCTACTATGATGTCCCCATACACTGTACATATGGGAGAACAGGATCTCTTCTCTATCTCTGAGCTGGTGGGTGTAGACTGCTGCTATGATGTCTCCATACACTGTACACATAGGAGAGCAGGATCTCTTCTCTCTCTGAACTGGTGGGTGTAGACTGCTGCTATGATGTCTCCATACACTGCACACATAGGAGAGCAGGATCTCTTCTCTATCTCTGAGCTGCTGGGTGTAGACTGCTGCTATGATGTCCCCATACACTGTACATATGGGAGAACAGTATCTCCTCTCTATCTCTGAGCTGGTGGGTGTAGACTGCTGCTATGATGTCCCCATACACTGTACACATAGGAGAACAGGATCTCCTCTCTATCTCTGAGCTGGTGGGTGTACACTGCTGCTATGATGTCTCCATACACTATACACATAGGAGAGCAGGATCTCTTCTCTATCTCTAAGCTGGTGGGTGTAGACTGCTGCTATGATGTATCCATACAGTGCACACATAGGGGAGCAGGATCTCTTCTCTATCTCTGAGCTGGTGGGTATAGACTGCTGCTATGATGTCTCCATACACTGTACACATAGGGGAGCAGGATCTCTTCTCTATCTCTGAGCTGGTGGGTGTAGACTGCTGTTATGATGTCTCCATACACTGTACACATAGGAGAGCAGGATCTCTTCTCTATCTCTGAGCTGCTGGATGTAGACTGCTGCTATGATGTCTCCATACACTGTACACATAGGGGAGCAGGATCTCTTCTCTCTCTCTGAGCTGGTGGGTGTAGACTGCTGCTATGATGTCTCCATACACTGTACACATAGGAGAGCAGGATCTCTTCTGTATCTCTGAGCTGGTGGGTATAGACTGCTGCTATGATGTCTCCATACACTGTACGCATAGGAGAGCAGGATCTCTTCCCTATCTCTGAGCTGGTGGGTGTAGACTGCTGCTATGATGTCTTCATACACTGTACACATAGGAGAGCAGGATCTCTTCTCTATCTCTGAGCTGGTGGGTGTAGACTGTAACCATGATGACTCCATACACTGTACACATAGGAGAGCAGGATCTCTTCTCTATCTCTGAGCTGGTGGGTGTAGACTGCTGCTATGATGTCTCCATACACTGTACACATAGGAGAGCAGGATCTCTTCTCTCTCTGAGCTGGTGGGTGTAGACTGCTGCTATGATGTCTCCATACACTGCACACATAGGAGAGCAGGATCTCTTCTCTATCTCTGAGCTGCTGGGTGTAGACTGCTGCTATGATGTCCCCATACACTGTACATATGGGAGAACAGGATCTCCTCTCTATCTCTG
Organism: Eleutherodactylus coqui; assembly: GCF_035609145.1. Taxonomy (NCBI): domain Eukaryota; kingdom Metazoa; phylum Chordata; class Amphibia; order Anura; family Eleutherodactylidae; genus Eleutherodactylus; species Eleutherodactylus coqui. The sequence continues at coordinate 302,207,258 of NC_089840.1, read as the reverse complement.
AGCTGGTGGGTGTAGACTGCTGCTATGATGTCCCCATACACTGTACACATAGGAGAACAGGATCTCCTCTCTATGTCTGAGCTGGTGGGTGTACACTGCTGCTATGATGTCTCCATACACTATACACATAGGAGAGCAGGATCTCTTCTCTATCTCTAAGCTGGTGGGTGTAGACTGCTGCTATGATGTATCCATACAGTGCACACATAGGGGAGCAGGATCTCTTCTCTATCTCTGAGCTGGTGGGTGTAGACTGCTGCTATGATGTCTCCATACACTGTACACATAGGAGAGTAGGATCTCTTCTCTCTGAGCTGGTGGGTGTAGACTGCTGCTATGATGTCTCCATACACTGTACACATAGGAGAGCAGGATCTCTTCTCTCTCTCTGAGCTGGGGGGTGCAGACTGTTGCTATGATGTCTCCATACACTGTACACATAGGAGAGCAGGATCTCTTCTCTCTCTGAGCTGGGGGGTGCAGACTGCTGCTATGATGTCTCCATACACTGTACACATAGGAGAGCAGGATCTCTTCTCTCTCAGCTGGTGGGTGTAGACTGCTGCTATGATGTCTCCATACACTGTACACATAGGGGAGCAGGATCTCTTCTCTCTCTGAGCTGGTGGGTGTAGACTGCTGCTATGATGTCTCCATACACTGTACACATAGGAGAGCAGGATCTCTTCTCTCTCAGCTGGTGGGTGTAGACTGCTGCTATGATGTCTCCATACACTGTACACATAGGAGAGCAGGATCTCTTCTCCATCTCTGAGCTGGTGGGTGTAGCCTGTTGCTATGATGTCTCCATACACTGTACACATAGGAGAGCAGGATCTCTTCTCTATCTCTGAGCTGCTGGATGTAGACTGCTGCTATGATGTCTCCATACACTGTACACATAGGGGAGCAGGATCTCTTCTCTCTCTGAGCTGGTGGGTGTAGACTGCTGCTATGATGTCTCCATACACTGTACACATAGGGGAGCAGGATCTCTTCTCTCTCTCTGAGCTGGTGGGTGTAGACTGCTGCTATGATGTCTCCATACACTGTACACATAGGAGAGCAGGATCTCTTCTGTATCTCTGAGCTGGTGGGTATAGACTGCTGCTATGATGTCTCCATACACTGTACACATAGGAGAGCAGGATCTCCTCTCTCTGAGCTGGTGGGTGTAGACTGCTGCTATAATGTCTCCATACACTGTACACATAGGAGAGCAGGATCTCTTCCCTATCTCTGAGCTGGTGGGTGTAGACTGCTGCTATGATGTCTTCATACACTATGTACATAGGAGAGCAGGATCTCTTCTCTATCTCTGAGCTGGTGGGTGTAGACTGTAACCATGATGACTCCATACACTGTACACATAGGAGAGCAGGATCTCTTCTCTATCTCTGAGCTGGTGGGTGTAGACTGCTGCTATGATGTCTCCATACACTGTACACATAGGAGAGCAGGATCTCTTCTCTATCACTGAGCTGGTGGGTGTAGACTGCTACTATGATGTCCCCATACACTGTACATATGGGAGAACAGGATCTCTTCTCTATCTCTGAGCTGGTGGGTGTAGACTGCTGCTATGATGTCTCCATACACTGTACACATAGGAGAGCAGGATCTCTTCTCTCTCTGAACTGGTGGGTGTAGACTGCTGCTATGATGTCTCCATACACTGCACACATAGGAGAGCAGGATCTCTTCTCTATCTCTGAGCTGCTGGGTGTAGACTGCTGCTATGATGTCCCCATACACTGTACATATGGGAGAACAGTATCTCCTCTCTATCTCTGAGCTGGTGGGTGTAGACTGCTGCTATGATGTCCCCATACACTGTACACATAGGAGAACAGGATCTCCTCTCTATCTCTGAGCTGGTGGGTGTACACTGCTGCTATGATGTCTCCATACACTATACACATAGGAGAGCAGGATCTCTTCTCTATCTCTAAGCTGGTGGGTGTAGACTGCTGCTATGATGTATCCATACAGTGCACACATAGGGGAGCAGGATCTCTTCTCTATCTCTGAGCTGGTGGGTATAGACTGCTGCTATGATGTCTCCATACACTGTACACATAGGAGAGCAGGATCTCGTCTCTATCTCTAAGCTGGTGGGTGTAGACTGCTGCTATGATGTCTCCATACACTGTACACATAGGGGAGCAGGATCTCTTCTCTCTCTGAGCTGGTGGGTGTAGACTGCTGCTATGATGTCTCCATACACTGTACACATAGGGGAGCAGGATCTCTTCTCTCTCTGAGCTGGTGGGTGTAGACTGCAGCTATGATGTCTCCATACACTATGTACATAGGAGAGCAGGATCTCCTCTCTGAGCTGGTGGGTGTAGACTGCTGCTATGATGTCTCCATACACTATGTACATAGGAGAGCAGGATCTCTTCTCTATCTCTGAGCTGGTGGGTGTAGACTGCTGCTATGATGTCTCCATACACTATGTACATAGGAGAGCAGGATCTCTTCTCTCTCTCTGAGCTGGTGGGTGTAGACTGCAGCTATGATGTCTCCATACACTATGTACATAGGAGAGCAGGATCTCTTCTCTCTGAGCTGGTGGGTGTAGACTGCTGCTATGATGTCTCCATACACAGTACACATAGGAGAGCAGGATCTCTTCTCTCTCTGAGCTGGTGGGTGTAGACTGCTGCTATGATGTCTCCATACACTGTACACATAGGAGAGCAGGATCTCTTCTCTCTCTCTGAGCTGGGGGGTGCAGACTGCTGCTATAATGTCTCCATACACTGTATACATAGGAGAGCAGGATCTCTTCTCTATCTCTGAGCTGGTGGGTGTAGACTGCTGCTATGATGTCTCCATACACTGTACACATAGGAGAGCAGGATCTCTTCTCCATCTCTGAGCTGGTGGGTGTAGACTGCTGCTATGATGTCTCCATACACTGTACACATAGGAGAGCAGGATCTCTTCTCTCTCAGCTGGTGGGTGTAGACTGCTGCTATGATGTCTCCATACACTGTACACATAGGGGAGCAGGATCTCTTCTCTCTCTGAGCTGGTGGGTGTAGACTGCTGCTATGATGTCTCCATACACTGTACACATAGGGGAGCAGGATCTCTTCTCTCTCTGAGCTGGTGGGTGTAGACTGCTGCTATGATGTCTCCATACACTGTACACATAGGGGAGCAGGATCTCTTCTCTCTCTGAGCTGGTGGGTGTAGACTGCAGCTATGATGTCTCCATACACTATGTACATAGGAGAGCAGGATCTCTTCTCTCTCTCTGAGCTGGTGGGTGTAGACTGCAGCTATGATGTCTCCATACACTATGTACATAGGAGAGCAGGATCTCTTCTCTCTCTGAGCTGGTGGGTGTAGACTGCTGCTATGATGTCTCCATACACTGTACACATAGGAGAGCAGGATCTCTTCTCTCTCTCTGAGCTGGGGGGTGCAGACTGCTGCTATAATGTCTCCATACACTGTATACATAGGAGAGCAGGATCTCTTCTCTATCTCTGAGCTGGTGGGTGTAGACTGCTGCTATGATGTCTCCATACACTGTACACATAGGAGAGCAGGATCTCTTCTCCATCTCTGAGCTGGTGGGTGTAGACTGCTGCTATGATGTCTCCATACACTGTACACATAGGAGAGCAGGATCTCTTCTCTCTCAGCTGGTGGGTGTAGACTGCTGCTATGATGTCTCCATACACTGTACACATAGGGGAGCAGGATCTCTTCTCTCTCTGAGCTGGTGGGTGTAGACTGCTGCTATGATGTCTCCATACACTGTACACATAGGGGAGCAGGATGTCTTCTCTCTCTGAGCTGGTGGGTGTAGACTGCAGCTATGATGTCTCCATACACTATGTACATAGGAGAGCAGGATCTCTTCTCTCTCTGAGCTGGTGGGTGTAGACTGCTGCTATGATGTCTCCATACACTGTACACATAGGAGAGCAGGATCTCTTCTCTCTCTCTGAGCTGGGGGGTGCAGACTGCTGCTATAATGTCTCCATACACTGTATACATAGGAGAGCAGGATCTCTTCTCTATCTCTGAGCTGGTGGGTGTAGACTGCTGCTATGATGTCTCCATACACTGTACACATAGGAGAGCAGGATCTCTTCTCCATCTCTGAGCTGGTGGGTGTAGACTGCTGCTATGATGTCTCCATACACTGTACACATAGGAGAGCAGGATCTCTTCTCTCTCAGCTGGTGGGTGTAGACTGCTGCTATGATGTCTCCATACACTGTACACATAGGGGAGCAGGATCTCTTCTCTCTCTGAGCTGGTGGGTGTAGACTGCTGCTATGATGTCTCCATACACTGTACACATAGGGGAGCAGGATCTCTTCTCTCTCTGAGCTGGTGGGTGTAGACTGCTGCTATGATATCTCCATACACTGTACATATAGGAGAGCAGGATCTCTTCTCTATCTCTGAGCTGGTGGGTGTAGACTGCTGCTATGATGTCTCCATACACTGTACACATAGGGGAGCAGGATCTCTTCTCTCTCTGAGCTGGTGGGTGTAGACTGCAGCTATGATGTCTCCATACACTATGTACATAGGAGAGCAGGATCTCTTCTCTCTCTCTGAGCTGGTGGGTGTAGACTGCAGCTATGATGTCTCCATACACTATGTACATAGGAGAGCAGGATCTCTTCTCTCTCTGAGCTGGTGGGTGTAGACTGCTGCTATGATGTCTCCCATACACTGTATACACAGCAGAGCAGGATCTCTACTCTATCTCTGAGCTGGTGGGTGTAGACTGCTGCTATGATGTCTCCATACACTGTATACATAGGAGAGCAGGATCTCTTCTCTCTCTGAGCTGGTGGGTGTAGACTGCTGCTATGATGTCTCCATACACTGTACACATAGGAGAGCAGGATCTCTTCTCTATCTCTGAGCTGGTGGGTGTAGACTGCTGCTATGATGTCTCCATACACTGTACACATAGGAGAGCAGGATCTCTTCTCCATCTCTGAGCTGGTGGGTGTAGACTGCTGCTATAATGTCTCCATACACTGTATACATAGGAGAGCAGGATCTCTTCTCTATCTCTGAGCTGGTGGGTGTAGACTGCTGCTATGATGTCTCCATACACTGTACACATAGGGGAGCAGGATCTCTTCTCTCTCTGAGCTGGTGGGTGTAGACTGCTGCTATGATGTCTACACACACTGCACACATAGGGGAGCAGGATCTACACTGTATATTCACCTTTGGTGTGGATTTTAAAATCTCAGCATGTCAATTCTGTTCTTGTTTTTTCAGCAGATTTCACGCCTTCCAGTTTTGCCCATGATGGCACATGCAGCGTCCCGCAGCGGCTGATTGTGTTGCCATTAATTAAAAGTCCCCGGAAAAATCCTATACGCCTGGATTAGGGAATCCCAAAAATATTAGCAAAACTACACAGTATAATGATTTTTCTTCTATGTAATGTCCTCCTGCTCTCCGTCTCCACAAGGGGGCGCATACTGCTGCTCTTTGCTGGCGGTTTCTCTTCTGCACCCTGGTACCAGAGGGCGCCTCTGCCAGCCCCCCCCCAATCCTGAAGCTACAGTCACTGTAGTCTGACATCCCAGTCGCAGTACACGAGCGCTCTGCACTGTCCGCACTATGTATATGGGCACAGTATGGACCTATATGATGAGAGGACGGCGCTGCGGGTGATGAGTCTTGTCTAAGGTAAGTAAAGGTGGATATATGTAGCTTTATGTGTGCGCTATATGACACTATGTGGGACTAGAGGGGTGTTATATGTACCAGATATGTGCTGCCGTATGACTATCTGGGCACTGCATGGCACTCTGGGTAATCCGGGCACCATGTAGTGCCGTCCCAGGAGGGCACGGTTGCCGCCTTGTTGCCCCACTGCTTACCTCGGTTCTCCCTCCTCTAGAAATCGTATTTACGAAACGCGGATAGGATTTGTGTAAATGTAGCATTTGGCGCTTTGGCGTCTCGTCCCGCCGTCCTTTCTTTGACAATGGAAACAATGGCCACTAGAGGGCGCAGGACCCTTTCTTACCAGGCAGCCAGTGGATCACTGCAGGCACAGCTCCTGTTAACCCTTTCCCTCCTTGTAGTGGACAGAAGTGCCGACTGCTCCGCAGCCCCCATGGGATTCCTCGCCCGGAGCAGGCTGCGGCGGATTTACTACCCACAATGCACCTGCGTATCTGTTCATTACTTAGTCTGTGACATACCTGACCCTGTAAGAGGCCGTCGTGTCAGACATGGCGTAATTAAATATGATACAATGTCTGCAGCGCTGCTGATCGGCGCAGGGTGTCCGCCATTTATACGAAGAGATGAATTGTGGGGTGTTCATCGCGCATCTGTATAGAGATATGGCTTAAAGGGCCAGGCCTCTGCAAACTCATCCCTCTTTCGAATAGGTTTTAGCTTCTTGCCATTTACAGTATCTCTGCTTGCTGTCAGTGAATGGGACCCTTGTTTAAATCTGAAGGTAGGAAACTTCTTCAGAACTAAAGCAGAACTCATCCGTCACTGCTTTTACGTGCGTGATTGTAACTCTCACAGCTGAGGGTTTGTTGCAGTGTATGCAGCCGAGACAGTCCAATGCATCAGGCAGCACAGACCTCTTTATATCTGTGCCAAAGGACGTCGCGCGGCATGCTGCGAGGGGAGCTGGACGGACCCCATTATAGTTCCATCACTGGGATGTCAGACTACAGCGACTGTAGCTTCAGGTCCGGAGGGCTGGCAGAGGCGCCCCCTGGTGCCAGGGTGCAGAAGAGAAACAGCCAGTAAAGAGCAGCAGTGCGCGCCCTGTTAGGCCCAGTTCACACGGGTGTCATTTTCACACTCCGATAGCCGCCATCTTTTGGGTGGCTTTTGGAGCTTAAAATCGCGTGAACGAACAATAGCCGCTACCAAGAATTTTACGCAATTTTGCAAAGCAGACTGCGGCATCTTGCAGTGCAGGTGATGCCGCAGCCCCGAAATCACTCGGCCGCCAGAATAATGTAGCATGACATGAAATACCTCAGTAGAGGCGCTGCCAGCGTTTAACCGCGCTCCCCGCTGCACCACCCCTTCTCTCTGCCGGCCGGTTCCATAGGAGTCTATGGAGCCGCTGGCATCATGCCGTAGAAAGATCAGACCCATCTTTTGACGCCACGCTAATATGGCCTCCGCGCCAATGTCTTCTGACACACCATTTTTTTGGCACGTCAAAAAATCATTCGTCTGACGGAACCCGGAGGAAGCGATTGGTCCTTCTAGATGTGATTTCTTGATGCGCTTATTCTGCGTGTGGAGGAGGCCTGGCGGGGTGTCAGCGCGACGCACGGGTGTAGCTCGGGCTTTGGGATACAATGTTGCTCAGCTCTCGGGAACATCAGAGACTTGGCCGGTCCCATCATTCCCACTGACAATCCGTGTGCGGACTGAGACCCCCGGGCGTTGTTCTCACAGTGAGAGGGGCTCATCCTCCGGGGAGTTGTTCACCTTCTTATGACCCCCCGAATGTCCATGTTATTGGAGGAGCTTGTATACACACATATATATATATACTGGGTGGGCAGGATGATGGGGCTGGCGGCTCTCTCTGTGATGAACAGTCTATGAAGACCCCAGATTAAATATTTTTTGACACTTGCAAAAAATGATATTGAAGGGGTTAAACCTCCCCCTTGTGCTGGGCCGGGGAGCGCAGGGTTGGTGTTTTGGGGCAGGCTAGCAGTCACTGGGCATTCACTCTTAGTGTACGTGACGGGCTGCTGCAGAACCCATCGCCAACAATAAATAAAACCTCCATCTAGTGATAAATAATACTGCCATACAGCACCCAACTCATATCACCACACGATGCCCAGGCAATACTGTGCCATAGTTATACCATACCGCGCCCACACAGCGCCACCATACTCCTCTCATAAACTACCAATATACAGTGCTCTGACACTACTGATATAATACCACTATAGAGCGCCCAAATAATCACATGGGACAACATACAGTGCTGAAGCAATACCAACTGTGACAAGTCGGGTTTACTCGCCTCTGGATCGCCGTCCACGGTTAGGGGGTGGCGCTCCTCACACAAACATACACTCCAGCAGTCTGAAGGTTACCTTAGATCTGGCGCCCCTCAGCCTTTATTTACAGCATATAACACAAATCATACACAGTCCAAACAGCTTCAGGGTTCACAACCCACAGGGGGCGGTCACTAACCCCTCCTAGGGCGTCTGGATGGCGTGGTCCTCCGTCGGACCGGGTGACAGACCCAACTGGTCTACACCGCTCCAAGTCCCTGATGCGGCTCCCTTCATCGCCTCTCTGGCTCTCTCAGCCAACGTTTCTCTGGCAGCGACTGGCTCTTTTGTAGCCACTTCCTGCTACACCCACGCAGTGCTAAATTAATACCAACATACAATGCCCAAGAAATACCAACATATAATGCTCAACTAACACCAACATACAGAGCTGCATTAATACCAACATACAATGCTCAAGTAATACCAACATATAATGCTCAACTAACACCAACATACAGTGCTGCATTAATACCAACATACAATGCTCAAATAATACCAACATACAGTGCTCAAGTAATACCACCATACAATGCTGAATTATTACCACCATACAATGCTCAAATAATACCAACATATAATGCTCAACTAACACCAACATACAGTGCTTAAGAAATACCAAATACAGTGCTGAATTAATACCAACATATAATGCTCAACTAATACCAACATACAATGCTGAATTAATACCAACATACAGTGCTCAAGTAATACCACCATACAATGCTGAATTAATACCAACATACAATGCTCAACTAATACCAACATACAATACTGGAATAATACCAACATACAGTGCTGAAGTAATACCAACATACAATGCTCAAGTAATACCACCATACAATGCTGAATTATTACCAACATACAATACTGGAGTAATACCACCATACAATGCTCAAGTAGTACCAACATATAATGCTCAAGTAATACCAACATATAATGCTCAACTAACACCAACATACAGTGCTGAAGTAATACCACCATACAATGCTCAACTAATACCACCATACAATGCTGAATTAATACCAACATACAATGCTCAACTAATACCAACATGCAGTGCTGAATTAATACCAACATACAATGCTCAACTAATACCAACATACAGTGCTGAATTAATACCAACATACAGTGCTCAACTAATACCAACATACAATACTGGAGTAATACCAACATACAATACTGGAGTAATACCAACATACAGTGCTGAAGTAATACCACCATACAATGCTCAAGTAATACCACCATACAATGCTGAATTAATACCACCATACAATGCTCAACTAATACCAACATACAGTGCTGAAGTAATACCAACATACAGTGCACAACTGATATCAACAAACAGTGCTGAATTAATACCAACATACAGTGCTCAAGTAATACCAATATATAATGCTGAAGTAATACCAATATATAATGCGGAAGTAATACCAACACACAGTGCTCAAGTAATACCACCGTATAATGCTGAAGTAATACCAACATACAGTGCTCAAGTAATACCACCGTATAATGCTGAAGTAATACCAACCTGCAGTGCTCAACTAATACCACCATACAGTGCTCAAGTAATACCACCATACAATGTTGAATTAATACCAGCATACAGTGCTCAACTAATGCCAACATGCAGTGTTCAAGTAATACCAGCATACAGTGCTCAACTAATACCAACATGCAGTGCTGAATTAATACCAACATGCAGTGCTCAACTAATACCAACATACTGTGCTGAAGTAATACCAACATACAATGCACAACTAATATCAACAAACAGTGCTGAATTAATACCAACATACAGTGCTCAACTAATACCACCATATAATACTGAAGTAATACCAATATACAATGCTGAAGTAATACCAACATACAGTGCTCAACTAATACCACCATATAATGCTGAAGTAATACCAACCTGAAGTGCTCAACTAATACCACCATACAGTGCTCAACTAATACCACCATAGAGTGTTCAACTAATACCACCATACAATAGTGAAGTAATACCAACATACAATGCTGAAGTAATACCAATGTACAATGCTGAAGTAATACCAACACACAGTGCTCAAGTAATACCAATATACAGTGCTCAACTAATACCACCATACAATGCTGAAGTAATACAAACACAGTGCTCAAGTAATACCAACATACAATGCTCATGTAATACCAACATACAATGCTGAAGTAATACCAACACACAGTGCTCAAGCAATACCAACATACAATGCTTAACTAATACCAACATATAATACTGGAGTAATACCAACATACAGTTCTGAAGTAATACCGACATACAATGCTCAAGTAATACCAACATACAATGCTGAAGTAATATCAACATGCAGTGCTAAAATTAATACCACCATACAGTGCTCAACTAAAACCAACATACAATGGTAAAGTAATACCAACATACAGTGCTCAAGTAAAACCAATGTACAGTGCCCAAATAATACCAACATACAGTGCCCAAATAATACCAACATACAGTACTCAACTAATACCAACATACAATGCTAAAATTAATACTACCATACAGTGCTCAAGTAATACGAATGAACAGTGCTCAACTGATACCAAAATACAGTGCTGAAGTAATACCAACATACAATGCTCAACTAATATCAACATACAGTGTCAAAGTAACACCAACTAGCAATGCTGCATACAAGTATTATAGTAGTTACATTCTTCTACATAGGGGATAGTATTATAGCAATGGTATTATTTATATATATACTACTTCTAATGGAAGGATGCTACTGAACATAAGCCTATTTTATATAGACACTCCTTTGTGATGGCTGTGAGTGGCAGTCAGGTAGTCTATCAATCTAGTTCCTGTAGAAGCAGGTCGCAGTTGTCGTTGGTCTGATTTCAGTGGTTTCAGTTGGTGCTTTCAATTTAAAATCTAAATGCTCGATTGGCGGTTGGCATTGCTTTTTAATGGCTCGGCACGTAGTTTGCTCATAAACATGGTTGTATTTGCGCTCAGGTCACTTCACACGTTTATATTAAGAGATTTATTTACTTGCAAAATGTCACAGCCGCGATTATAAGCGGAGAACTATGGTGTCATCAGTAAAGCACAACTACAATGGGTAATTGCAGCCGGCGCTGTGACTAATTAGACTGACTATATAGCGGTCTCAGGAGGCTGCGCTCAGTCTGCAGCACGTAGACGGCGTCTAGTAATATCTATGTGTAAATAAAGAGAATATTAAGCCCTAAACATCAAGCAATCATTACTGAGGCTTCCTCCTGACTTCCTCCTGACTGCGCCGCACTGTCCCACCCTTTACGCTACCCTACTGGTGTGAGTTTGCGGGCCTCATGCAGTGATACTTGGGAGGCAACAGTTTGGGCCCCTATTGGGTACTCAGAACCATCTTTACCGCTGTCCTGGCGGCCTGTGACAAAGCAGTGCTGTAGCCTATTGTTATCACCGCTATGTGACGCCACTGGGGGCAGAAGAGATGATTCCCCCGCCCATCCCGCTAATTACCAACTGCCCATAACCTTGAAGTGGCTGTCCCACTGAACGGAGCTGTCAGTTATCCACAGGATGGGAGACAACTATTTGATCGGTGGGGGTGCGACCATTAGCACCACTACCCATAATGAGAACGGAGGTCCTAGGATGAATGGATCAGTTGTGGAGCCTCTGTTGTGCTGTTCTTCTTATTTAAATGGGACTGCTGGAGATAGCCGAGTTTAAGCTTTTCACTACTATATCTGCAGCAGTCCCACTGACCTGAAAGGAGCAGCGGTGTGCATGCTCGATTCAACCAGGGGCCATTGGGACCGCCATTTTCAGGATTGTAGGATTCCCAGCAGTTGAAACCTCACCAATCGGATAGTTATGACAGTGCTGGCCACTACAGCAGACACAATACGCTCACATTTCCTGTTTTCTGAAACTTACTTGTCAGCTGTGCTGTATAGACTGGACAGCCTGAGCAGAGTCATTTCATTATCCTTAAACAATGGGAGGGTTAAAGGTGTTGTCAAGCTTTAAATGTTTGACAGTCTATCCACAGGATAGGTCATCAATTGTAGATTGATGGAGGTCTGCCACCCTAGACCCCTGCTGATCAGCTGTTTGGGGACCCACGTGTTTGTGTTTTGGAGCTTCTGCGGAAAGCATTACCTCCGTTCCCTCTGCAGTGGCCAGGATTGGTTTTACAAAGTTCCTATTGAAGTTGACAGTCTGGCCCAGCAAACAGCTGAGTGTTATAGGTCCTGCCTGGTGAACCGCCTTCCGATCTACTACATATGACTTATACTGGAGATAAGCTGGTAATAGTTGTACGCTGGACAACGTCTATGAGAGCCCTTTAGTCCCATTGGAAGTGTAGACAAGGCACAGTGCATACAGACACTGCAGCTTGGGATGTGTGCCACCAAGGGAAATTTAAAAAAAATAAAAAAAATACTACAACTACCCACCCCTCCCCCGCAGTGCCCTCCTCCACGAAATCAACACAGACACATTGGGAGTCCTAGTGAATATGAGTCATTCCCTCGAAATGCTGAGTCCTGATGCATAATGAGTAATGACCTGATTTGGGCTCTATAAAAAAATGAACAAAATGCTACAATATTATATTATTTGTGTGTTTTCTGCAAGGCGTGTAACAGGAATGTCTGTAAATAATACTGCTAATTGTACTGGGGGCTGCAACCGGCAACGATGTATCTGCTGGTGTCTGCGTGACAAGTGCCAGGCTGTCACAGCGGTGAAGGAAATGTTCAGCTTCAGGGGAAGCTCAGGAAACTGCAACATGCTAATCAGCTGCTCAGACTGACATACATGCCAAAAAGTGCGAGAAATAAACAAGTGGCGCAAAACAAACATCACATCTGAAGATGGCAGAACAGGAACCCAACCTACAGAGCGGCCAAAGATGAGCAACCTTCTACCATGACCAGAATCATACAATCAAATAATGGTAGAGTTGGAAGGGTCCTCCCGTGTGATCGGGTCCTCCAGGCTCATTGGGTCCTCCAGGGTCATCGGGTCCAACCGCCTGCTCAGTGCAGGATTCACTAAATCACCCCAGACACATGTCTGTCTGGCCTCTGAAGACTTCCATTGAGAACTCCCCACCTCCCGTGGCAAGCTGTTCCACTCATTGATCCCCTCACTGTCTAATATCTAATCTGTGTCTCCTCCCTTTCAGTTTCATCCCATTGCTTCTAGTCTTTCCTTGTACAGATGAGAATAGGGCTGATCCCTCTACACTGTGACGGTCCTTCAGATATTTGTAGACCGTTATTAAGTCTTCTCTCAGCCTTCTCTTCTGCTAAACATTCCCAGATCCGTTAACCGTTCCTCATAGGACATGATTTGCAGACCGCTCACCATCTTGGTAACTCTTCTCTGAACTTGCTCCAGTTTGTCTATGTCTTGTGTATAAAGTGGGGTGCCCAGAACTGGACCCAGTATTCCAGATGAGGTCTGACTAAGGAGGAGTAGAGGGGGATAATGACCCCACGTGATCTAGACTCGATGCTTCTCTTAATACAGCCCAGAATTGTGTTTGCCTTTTTGGCTGCTGCATCACATTGTTGACTCATGTTCAGTCTATGATCTATTAGTATACCCAAGGCTTTTTCACATTTGCTGCTGCTTAGCCCAATTCCTCCCATTCTGTATGTGCTTTCTTGATTTATCTTGCCCAGTTGTAGGGCTTTGCATTTCTCCTTGTTAAATACCATTCTGTTAGTCGCCGACCACTGTGCAAGCTTTTCTAGATCTTTTTTGATCCTCTCTCTTCCCTAGTGTTAGCTATCCCTCCTAGCTTTGTGTCAAATTTAATCAATTTCCCATCAATTCCCTCCTTCAGATCATTTATAACAATGTTGACCAACACTGGGCCTAGGACAGAGCCTTGTGGTCCCCACTTGATACATTCTTCCACTTGGATGTGCAGCCATTTATGACCACTCTTTGAGTACGATCACTTAGCCAGTTGTGAATCCACCCAACAGTTACGTTGTCAATCCCAGATTTGGTCATTTTTAGAGATGAGCGAACGTACTCGGTAAGGGCGATTTCGCAATCGAGCACCGCGATTTTCAAGTACTTCACTACTCGGGTGAAAGGTACTCGGGGACGCTGTGGGTGAGCGGGGGGTTGCAGCGGGGAGTGGGGGGGAGAGGGAGAGAGAGAGGGCTCCCCCCTGTTCCCCGCTGCTACCCCCCACTCCCCTCTGCAACCCCCCGCCCCACAGCGCACCCGAGTACTTTTCACCCGAGTAGTGAAGTACTCGAAAATCGCGGTGCTCGATTGTGAAATCGCCCTTACCGAGTACGTTCGCTCATCTCTAGTCATTTTTCCAATAAGTCTGGTATGAGATACTTTGTCAAACGCTTTACTAAAGTCAGGATATACTATATCCACCGCATTTCCCTGATCAACCCAGTCAGTGATTCTGTCATAGAAGGACATTAGATTAGTCTGACATGACTTGGTTGTTACAAACCCATGCTGGCTCTGGTTAATTACTCCATTCTCATCCAAGTACTTGCATACATGCTGTTTAATAATCTGTTCAGAGATCTTTCCCAGTATAGAAGTCAGGCTTACAGGCCTGTAGTTTCTGGACCCACCTTCTTCCCTTTCTTGAAGATAGGGACAGCATTTGCCCTTTTCCAATCTTCTGGGACTTTTCCTGTTGTTCAGGAATTTTCAAAGATTATGGTGAGTGGTTCAGCAATTACCTCCGCTGCTTCCTTTATTATCCTAGGACGTAATTTATCTGGACCTTGAGACTTGGATTCATGTAAGTTAGCTAAGTGTTGCCTCACCATCTCTCTGCTTACAGATAGCCTGCATTCTTGTATTCCCCAATAACACAAGGAAGATCAGTTGATGTTACATCTACTTTCTGAGAGAAAACAGATACAAAATAGGAATTTAAAAGTTTGTCCTTCTCAACATCATTCTTAACCAATTCACCATTTTCATCCTGTAAACATCCTACAGCATCTTTGGCTTTTCTTTTGCTTTCGACCCCCAAATCTTTTTTCATTGCTTTTGGCCTCTGTTACAAGCCTCAATTCATTATTAGCTTTAGCTTCTCTGACACTTGCCCTACAGTTTCTGCAGACCCCATTATATTCTTCTTTAGATATTCCACCTCTTTCCATTTGATAAAAATATTTTTCTTTCTTTTTAAGGGCTCAGTCACACTGCCGCATCCGGGTGCTGATGCGCCCATCTTCCTGCAGGATAAGACGGCCGCACTGCAGGTGCAGAGAAAGAATACCTGACCGGCTCCATTGCTGGTCATGTGTTCTTTCTTCCGGCGCTGCGGAGAGTCGGCTGCACCTGCAGTGGGGCTGACTTTTTCATGCAGTAACACGAGTGCATCGGCGCCCAGATGCGCCCATGTGACTGAGACCTTAACATGTGTACAAGTTCTGTGTTCATCCATCCCGGTCTCTTTAAATGCTTCCCATTCTTCCTTCTTTTAGGGATTGGTAACGATTGTGCTTTGAGAATCTCATTCCACAATATTTCCCAACCTTCTTGGACATTTCTGTCCTTAAGAACATCCAGCCATTGGATTCTTCCTCTTTCTGAGTTCAGTAAAATCTTCCTTTCTGAAATCCAACCTTGAGGTCTGAGTCTTCTCAGGTCTTCCTCCCCTTGTTATCCAACATCCAAGGATATCATGATCACTGCCTCCTAAGGTCCCAGCCACCCTTACTTCCTCAACCATTCCCTCCCTGTTGGTAAGAATTAGTTCCAAGATAGCAGATCCCCTTGTTTTCTCTTCTCCCTTCTGGAAGATAAAGTTGTCAGTAAGAGCGGATAAGAATCTGTTGGATCCATTACTTTTACCTGAGAGATTCCCAACAAATGTCTGGATGGGTAAAATCTCCCATGATCACTATGTTGGGCTTCTCTGAGAGCTTGGCCATCTGATGTAGATAGAGTTCCTCCATATCTTCTGCTTGTCCAGGCGGCCTATAGTAAATGCCTACAGTGGGGTCCTTCCTGTTGTTCTCTCCTTGTATTCTTACCCAAACAGTTTCTACAGAACTCCCAGCTGTGAAGCTTGAATCTCTGTGGAGATGAATGTTCTCCTAACATACAACACAACACCTCCTCCCCTTTTATTAGGTCTGTTTCTTATAAATACATTGTATCCTTCAAGCCTTGTATCCAAACATGTGTATCATCCCACCAAGTGTCCGTGATGCCGATGACATCATATTTCTCTTCCTGTGTTCGGAGCTCCATTTCTCCTTGTTTGTTTCCCATGCTCTGGGCATTTGTGTAGAAACATGTTAGTTTGTGATCAGGGTCTCTTGACCCTCTAATTGCCTTCAGAATTTTCTGTCTTTGTTTTTACTTTCCACTTCTAATAACAAGGTTCTCAGCTGGATATTGTTACCTTTCACTTCCCTTCCCATATTGTTCTAGTTTAAAGCTCTCCTAATGAGTAAAGCAAGGCGCCACCAAATAAATGCTTACCTCTCTGTATGGGGAAATCAGTCCAAGAAGAGCACCTGCAATAACCACTGAGTATGCAACGTAATGCTATGATAAGGCAGATACATTCTAGTATATATTTGGAAGTATTATACTAGTTATATTCTTGTACATAGGGGGCAGTATTATAGTAGTTACATTCTTGTACATAGGAGGCAGTATTATAGTAGTTATATTCTTGTACATAGGGAGCAGTATTATAGTAGTTATATTCTTGTACATAGGGGGCAGTATTATAGTAGTTATATTCTTGTATATAGGGGGCAGTATTATAGTAGTTATATTCTTGTACATAGGAGGCAGTATTATAGTAGTTATATTCTTGTACATAGGAGGCAGTATTATAGTAGTTATATTCTTGTACATAGGGGGCAGTATTATAGTAGTTATATTCTTGTACATAGGAACAGTATTATAGTAGTTATATTCTTGCACATAGGAGCAGTATTATAGTAGTTATATTCTTGTACATAGGAGGCGGTATTATAGTAGTTATATTCTTGTACATACGGGGCAGTATTATAGTAGTTATATTCTTGTACATAGGAGGCAGTATTATAGTAGTTATATTCTTGTACATAGGGGGCAGTATTATAGTAGTTATATTCTTGTACATAGGGGGCAGTATTATAGTAGTTATATTCTTGTACATAGGAGCAGTATTATAGTAGTTATATTCTAGTACATAGGGGGCAGTATTATAGTAGTTATATTCTTGTACATAGGAGGCAGTATTATAGTAGTTATATTCTTGTACATAGGAGGCAGTATTATAGTAGTTATATTCTTGTACATAGGGGGCAGTATTATAGTAGTTATATTCTTGTACATAGGAACAGTATTATAGTAGTTATATTCTTGCACATAGGAGCAGTATTATAGTAGTTATATTCTTGTACATAGGAGGCGGTATTATAGTAGTTATATTCTTGTACATACGGGGCAGTATTATAGTAGTTATATTCTTGTACATAGGAGGCAGTATTATAGTAGTTATATTCTTGTACATAGGGGGCAGTATTATAGTAGTTATATTCTTGTACATAGGGGGCAGTATTATAGTAGTTATATTCTTGTACATAGGGGGCAGTATTATAGTAGTTATATTCTTGTACATAGGGGGCAGTATTATAGTAGTTATATTCTTGTACATAGGGGGCAGTATTATAGTAGTTATATTCTTGTACGTAGGGGGCAGTATTATAGTAGTTATATTCTTGTACATAGGAGGCAGTATTATAGTAGTTATATTCTTGTACATAGGGGGCAGTATTATAGTAGTTATATTCTTGTACATAGGGAACAGTATTATAGTAGTTATATTCTTGTACATAGGGGGTAGTATTATAGTAGTTATATTCCTGTACATAGGGGGTAGTATTATAGTAGTTATATTCTTGTACATAGGGGGCAGTATTATAGTAGTTATATTCTTGTACATAGGGGGCAGTATTATAGCAGTTATATTCTTGTACATAGGGGGCAGTATTATAGTAGTTATATTCTTGTACATTGGGAACAGTATTATAGTAGTTATATTCTTGTACATAGGAGGCACTATTATAGTAGTTATATTCTTGTACATAGGGTACAGTATTATAGTAGTTATATTCTTGTACATAGGAGCAGTATTATAATATTTATATTCATGTACATAGGGGGCAGTAGTATAGTAGTTATATTCTTGTACATAGGGGGCAGTATTATAGAAGTTATATCCTTGTACATAGGGGGCAGTATTATAGTAGTTATATTCTTGTATATAGGGGGCAGTATTATAGTAGTTATATTCTTGTACATAGGGGGCAGTATTATAGTAGTTATA
This sequence comes from Eleutherodactylus coqui, assembly GCF_035609145.1. NCBI lineage: Eukaryota > Metazoa > Chordata > Amphibia > Anura > Eleutherodactylidae > Eleutherodactylus > Eleutherodactylus coqui. The sequence continues at coordinate 302,188,852 of NC_089840.1, read as the reverse complement.
TTCTTGTACATAGGGGACAGTATTATAGTAGTTATATTCTTATTTATAGGAGGCAGTATTATAGTAGTTATATTCTTGTGCATAGGAGGCAGTATTATAGTATGTATATTCTTGTACATAGGGGGCAGTATTATAGTAGTTATATTCTTGAACATAGGGGGCAGTATTATAGTAGTTATATTCTTGTACATAGGGGCAGTATTATAGTAGTTATATTCTTGTACATAGGAGGCAGTATTATAGTAGTTATATTCTTGTACATAGGGGGCAGTATTATAGTAGTTATATTCTTGTACATAGGAGGCAGTATTATAGTAGCTATATTCTTGTACATAGGGGACAGTATTATAGTAGTTATATTCCTGTACATAGGGGGCAGTATTATAGTAGTTATATTCTTGTATATAGGGGGCTGTATTATCGTAGTTATATTCTTGTACATAGGAGGCAGTATTATAGTAGTTATATTCTTGTACATAGGGGGCAGTATTATAGTAGTTATACTCTTGTACATAGGAGCAGTATTATAGTAGTTATATTCTTGTACATAGGAGGCAGTATTATAGTAGTTATATTCTTGTACATAGGAGCAGTATTATAGTAGTTATATTCTTGTACATAGGGGGCAGTATTATAGTAGTTATATTCCTGTACATAGGGGCAGTATTATAGTAGTTATATTCTTGTACATAGGAGGCAGTATTATAGTAGTTATATTCTTGTACATAGGAGGCAGTATTATAGTAGTTATATTCTTGTACATAGGGGGCAGTATTATAGTAGTTATACTCTTGTACATAGGAGCAGTATTATAGTAGTTATATTCTTGTACATAGGGGCAATATTACAGTAGTTATATTCTTGTACATAGGGGGCAGTATTATAGTAGTTATATTCCTGTACATAGGGGCAGTATTATAGTAGTTATATTCTTGTACATAGGAGGCAGTATTATAGTAGTTATATTCTTGTACATAGGAGGCAGTATTATAGTAGTTATATTCTTGTATATAGGGGGCAGTATTATAGTAGTTATATTCTTGTACACAAGGGGCAGTATTATAGTAGTTATATTCTTGTACATAGGAGGCAGTATTATAGTAGTTATATTGTTGTACATAGGGGGCAGTATTGTAGTAGTTATATCCTTGTACATAGGAACAGTATTATAGTAGTTATATTCTTGTACATACGAGCAGTATTATAGTAGTTATTTTCTTATACATAGGGGGCAGTATTATAGTAATTATATTCTTGTACATAGGGGGCAGTATTATAGTAGTTATATTCTTATACATAGGGGGCAGTATTATAGTAATTATATTCTTGTACATAGGAGGCAGTATTATAGTAGTTATTTTCTTGTACATAGGGGGCAGTATTATAGTAATTATATTCTTATACATAGGGGGCAGTATTATAGTAATTATATTCTTGTACATAAGAGGCAGTATTATAGTAGTTATATTCTTGTACATAGGAGGCAGTATTATAGTAGTTATATTCTTGTACATAGGAGCAGTATTATAGTAGTTATATTCTTGTACATAGGGGGCAGTATTATAGTAGTTATATTCTTGAACATAGGAGGCAGTATTATAGTAGTTATATTCTTGTACATAGGGGGCAGTATTATAGTAGTTATATTCTTGTACATAGGGGGCAGTATTATAGTAGTTATATTCTTGTACATAAGAGCAGTATTATAGTAGTTATATTCTTGTACATAGGGGACAGTATTATAGTAGTTATATTCTTGTACATAGGGGGCAGTATTATAGTAGTTATATTCTTGTATATAGGAGGCAGTATTATAGTAGTTATATCCTTGTACATAGAGAGCAGTATTATAGTAGTTATATTCTTGAACATAGGAGGCAGTATTATAGTAGTTATATTCTTGGACATAGGGGGCAGTATTATAGTAGTTATATTCTTGTATATAGGAGGCAGTATTATAGTAGTTATATTATTGTACATAGTGGGCAGTATTATAGTAGTTATATTCTTGTACATAGGAGCAGTATTATAGTAGTTATATTCTTGTACATACAGGGCAGTATTATAGTAGTTATATTCTTGTACATAGGGGGCAGTATTATAGTAGTTATATTCTTGTACATAGGGGGCAGTATTATAGTAGTTATATTCTTATACATAGGGGGCAGTATTATAGTAATTATATTCTTGTACATAGGGGGCAGTATTATAGTAGTTATATTCTTTTACATAAGGGGCAGTATTATAGTAATTATATTCTTGTACATAGGAGGCAGTATTATAGTAGTTATTTTCTTGTACATAGGGGGCAGTATTATAGTAATTATATTCTTGTACATAGGGGGCAGTATTATAGTAGTTATATACTTGTACATAGGGGGCTGTATTATAGTAGCTATATTCTTGTACATAGGGGCAGTATTATAGTAGTTATATTCTTGTACATGGGGAGCAGTATTGTAGTAGTTATATTCTTGTACATAGGGCGCAGTATTATAGTAGTTTTATTGTTGTACATAGGGGGCAGTATTATAGTAGTTATATTCTTGTATATAGGGGGCAGTATTATAGTAGTTATATTCTTGTACACAAGGGGCAGTATTATAGTAGTTATATTCTTGTACATAGGAGGCAGTATTATAGTAGTTATATTGTTGTACATAAGGGGCAGTATTATAGTAGTTATATTCTTGTACATAGGAGGAGTATTATAGTAGTTATATTCTTGTACATAGGAGCAGTATTATAGTAGTTATATTCTTATACATAGGGGGCAGTATTATAGTAATTATATTCTTGTACATAGGGGGCAGTATTATAGTAGTTATATTCTTATACATAGGGGGCAGTATTATAGTAATTATATTCTTGTACATAGGGGCAGTATTATAGTAGTTATATTCCTGTACATATGGGCAGTATTATAGTAGTTATATTCTTGTACATAGGAGGCAGTATTATAGTAGTTATTTTCTTGTACATAGGGGGCAGTATTATAGTAATTATATTCTTGTACATAGGAGGCAGTATTATAGTAATTATTTTCTAGTACATAGGAGGCAGTATTATAGTAGTTATATTCTTGTACATAGGAGCAGTATTATAGTAGTTATATTCTTGTACATAGAGAGCAGTATTATAGTTGTTATATTCTTGAACATAGGGGGCAGTATTATAGTAGTCATATTCTTGTACATAAGAGCAGTATTATAGTAGTTATATTCTTATACATAGGGGGCAGTATTATAGTAGTTATATTCTTGTACATAGGGGGCAGTATTATAGTAATTATATTCTTGAACATAGGGGGCAGTATTATAGTAGTAGTATTCTTGTACATAGGGGGCAGTATTATAGTAGTTATATTCTTATACATAGGGGGCAGTATTATAGTAATTATATTCTTGTACATAGGAGGCAGTATTATAGTAGTTATTTTCTTGTACATAGGGGGCAGTATTATAGTAATTATATTCTTGTACATAGGGGGCAGTATTATAGTAGTTATATACTTGTACATAGGGGGCAGTATTATAGTAGTTATATTCTTGTACATAGGAGCAGTACTATAGTAGTTATATTCTTGTACATAGGAGGCAGTATTATAGTAGTTATATTCTTGTACATAGGAGCAGTACTATAGTAGTTATATTCTTGTACATAGGAGCAGTACTATAGTAGTTATATACTTGTACATAGGGGGCAGTATTATAGTAGTTATATTCTTGTACATAGGAGCAGTACTATAGTAGTTATATTCTTGTACATAGGGGGCAGTATTATAGTAGTTATATTCTTGTACATAGGGGGCAGTATTATAGTAGTTATATTCTTGTATATAGAGGCAGTATTATAGTAGTTATATTCTTGTACATAGAGGGCAGTATTATAGTAGTTATATTCTTGTACATAGGGGGCAGTATTATAGTAGTTATATTCTTGTACATAGGAGCAGTATTATAGTAGTTATATTCTTGTACATAGGGGGCAGTATTATATTAGTTATATTCTTGTGCATAGGGGGCAGTATTATAGTAGTTATATTCTTGTACATAGGGGGCAGTATTATAGTAGTTATATTCTTGTACATAGGGGGCAGTATTATAGTAGTTATAATCTTGAACATAGAGGGCAGTATTATAGTAGTTATATTCTTGTACATAGGGGGCAGTATTATAGTAGTTATATTCTTGTACGTACGGGGCAGTATTATAGTAGTTATATTCTTGTACATAGGGGCAGTATTATAGTAGTTATATTCTTGTACATAGAGGGCAGTATTATAGTAGTTATATTCTTGTACATAGGAGGCAGTATTATAGTAGTTATATTCTTGTACATAGGGGGCAGTAATATAGTAGTTATATCCTTGTACACAGGGGGCAGTATTATAGTAGTTATATTCTTGTACATAGGAGGCAGTATTATAGTAGTTATATTCTTGTACATAGGGGGCAGTATTATAGTAGTTATATTCTTGTGCATAGGGGGCAGTATTATAGTAGTTATATTCTTGTACATAGGGGGCAGTATTATAGTAGTTATATTCTTGTACATAGGGGGCAGTATTATAGTAGTTATATTCTTGAACATAGAGGGCAGTATTATAGTAGTTATATTCTTGTGCATAGGAGCAGTATTATAGTAGTTATATTCTTGTACATAGGGGGCAGTATTATAGTAGTTATATTCTTGTACATAGGGGGCAGTATTATAGTAGTTATATTCTTGTGCATAGGGGGCAGTATTATAGTAGTTATATTCTTGTACATAGGGGGCAGTATTATAGTAGTTATATTCTTGTACATATCGGGCAGTATTATAGTAGTTATATTCTTGAACATAGAGGGCAGTATTATAGTAGTTATATTCTTGTACATAGGGGGCAGTATTATAGTAGTTATATTCTTGTACAGAGGGGGCCGTATTATAGTAGTTATATTCTTGTACACAGGGGGCAGTATTATAGTAGTTATATTCTTGTACATAGAGGGCAGTATTATAGTAGTTATATTCTTGTACGTAGGGGCAGTATTATAGTAGTTATATTCTTGTACATAGGGGGCAGTATTATAGTAGTTATATTCTTGTACATAGGGAGCAGTATTATAGTAGTTATATTCTTGAACATAGAGGGCAGTATTATAGTAGTTATATTCTTGTACATAGGGGGCAGTATTATAGTAGTTATATTCTTGTACATACGGGGCAGTATTATAGTAGTTATATTCTTGTACATAGGAGGCAGTATTATAGTAGTTATATTCTTGTACATAGGAGCAGTATTATAGTAGTTATATTCTTGAACATAGAGGGCAGTATTATAGTAGTTATATTCTTGTACATAGGGGGCAGTATTATAGTAGTTATATTCTTTTACATATGGGGCAGTATTATAGTAGTTATATTCTTGTACATAGGGGGCAGTATTATAGTAGTTATATTCTTGTACATACGGGGCAGTATTATAGTAGTTATATTCTTGTACATAAGAGGCAGTATTATAGTAGTTATATTCTTGAACATAGAGGGCAGTATTATAGTAGTTATATTCTTGTACATAGGAGGCAGTATTATAGTAGTTATATTCTTGAACATAGAGGGCAGTATTATAGTAGTTATATTCTTGTACAGAGGGGGCCGTATTATAGTAGTTATATTCTTGTACATAGGAGCAGTATTATAGTCGTTATATTCTTGTACATGGGGGCAGTATTATAGTAGTTATATTCTTTTACATATGGGGCAGTATTATAGTAGTTATATTCTTGTACATAGGGGGCAGTATTATAGTAGTTATATTCTTGTACATAGGGGGCAGTATTATAGTAGTTATATTCTTGTACATAGGAGCAGTATTATAGTAGTTATATTCTTGTACATAGGAGGCAGTATTATAGTAGTTATATTCTTGTACATAGGAGCAGTATTATAGTAGTTATATTCTTGTACATAGGAGCAGTATTATAGTAGTTATATTCTTGTACATAGGGGGCAGTGTTATAGTAGTTATATTCTTGTACATACGGGGCAGTATTATAGTAGTTATATTCTTGTACATAGGAGGCAGTATTATAGTAGTTATATTCTTGTACATAGGAGCAGTATTATAGTAGTTATATTCTTGTACATAGAGGGCAGTATTATAGTAGTTATATTCTTGTACATAGGGGGCAGTATTATAGTAGTTATATTCTTGTACATAGGAGCAGTATTATAGTAGTTATATTCTTGTACATAGGAGGCAGTATTATAGTAGTTATATTCTTGTACATAGGAGCAGTATTATAGTAGTTATATTCTTGTACATAGGAGCAGTATTATAGTAGTTATATTCTTGTACATAGGGGGCAGTGTTATAGTAGTTATATTCTTGTACATACGGGGCAGTATTATAGTAGTTATATTCTTGTACATAGGAGGCAGTATTATAGTAGTTATATTCTTGTACATAGGAGCAGTATTATAGTAGTTATATTCTTGTACATAGGGGGCAGTATTATAGTAGTTATATTCTTGTACATACGGGGCAGTATTATAGTAGTTATATTCTTGTACATAGGAGCAGTATTATAGTAGTTATATTCTTGAACATAGATGGCAGTATTATAGTAGTTATATTCTTTTACATAGGGGGCAGTATTATAGTAGTTATATTCTTTTACATAGGAGGCAGTATTATAGTAGTTATATTCTTGTACATAGGGGGCAGTATTATAGTAGATATATTCTTGTACATAGGAGGCAGTATTATAGTAGTTATATTCTTGTACATAGGAGCAGTATTATAGTAGTTATATTCTTGTACATAGGAGCAGTATTATAGTAGTTATATTCTTGTACATAGGGGGCAGTATTATAGTAGTTATATTCTTGTACATAGGAGGCAGTATTATAGTAGTTATATTCTTGTACATAGGAGCAGTATTATAGTAGTTATATTCTTGTACATAGGAGCAGTATTATAGTAGTTATATTCTTGTACATAGGGGGCAGTGTTATAGTAGTTATATTCTTGTACATACGGGGCAGTATTATAGTAGTTATATTCTTGTACATAGGAGCAGTATTATAGTAGTTATATTCTTGTACATAGGAGCAGTATTATAGTAGTTATATTCTTGTACATAGGGGGCAGTATTATAGTAGTTATATTCTTGTACATAGGGGGCAGTATTATAGTAGTTATATTCTTGTACATAGGGGGCAGTATTATAGTAGTTATATTCTTGTACATAGGGGGCAGTATTATAGTAGTTATATTCTTGTACATACGGGGCAGTATTATAGTAGTTATATTCTTGTACATAGGAGCAGTATTATAGTAGTTATATTCTTGAACATAGATGGCAGTATTATAGTAGTTATATTCTTTTACATAGGGGGCAGTATTATAGTAGTTATATTCTTTTACATAGGAGGCAGTATTATAGTAGTTATATTCTTGTACATAGGGGGCAGTATTATAGTAGATATATTCTTGTACATAGGAGGCAGTATTATAGTAGTTATATTCTTGTACATAGGAGCAGTATTATAGTAGTTATATTCTTGTACATAGGAGCAGTATTATAGTAGTTATATTCTTGTACATAGGGGGCAGTATTATAGTAGTTATATTCTTGTACATAGGAGGCAGTATTATAGTAGCTATATTCTTGTACATAGGGGGCAGTATTATAGTAGATATATTCTTGTACATAGGAGGCAGTATTATAGTAGTTATATTCTTGTACATAGGAGCAGTATTATAGTAGTTATATTCTTGTACATAGGAGCAGTATTATAGTAGTTATATTCTTGTACATAGGGGGCAGTATTATAGTAGTTATATTCTTGTACATACGGGGCAGTATTATAGTAGTTATATTCTTGTACATAGGAGCAGTATTATAGTAGTTATATTCTTGAACATAGAGGGCAGTATTATAGTAGTTATATTCTTGTACATAGGAGCAGTATTATAGTAGTTATTTTCTTGTACATAGGGGGCAGTATTATAGTAGTTACATTCTTGTATATAGGGGACAGTATTATAGTAGTTATATTCTTGTACATAGGGGGTAGTATTATAGTAGTTATATTCTTGTACATAGAGGGCAGTATTATAGTAGTTATATTCTTGTACATAGGAGGCAGTATTATAGTAGTTATATTCTTGTACATAGGAGCAGTATTATAATAGTTATATTCTTGTACATTGGGGCAGTATTATAGTAGTTATATTCTTGTACATAGGGGGGCAGTATTATAGTAGTTATATTCTTGTACATAGGAGGCAGTATTATAGTAGTTATATTCTTGTACATAGGAGCAGTATTATAGTAGTTATATTCTTGTACATAGGAGGCAGTATTATAGTAGTTCTATTCTTGTACATAGGGGGCAGTATTATAGTAGTTATATTCTTGTACATAGGAGGCAGTATTATAGTAGTTATGTTCTTGTACATAGGGTGTAGTATTTTAGTAGTTATATTCTTGTACATAGGAGGCAGTATTATAGTAGTTATATTCTTGTACATGGGGGCAGTATTATAGTAGTTATTTTCTTGTACATAGGGGGCAGTATTATAGTAGTTATATTCATGTACATAGGAGGCAGTATTATAGTACTTATATTCTTGTATATAGAGGGCAGTATTATAGTAGTTATATTCTTGTACATAGGAGCAGTATTATAGTAGTTATATTCTTGTACATAGGGGCAGTATTATAGTAGTTATATTCTTGTACATTGGGGACAGTATTATAATAGTTATATTCTTGTACATAGGGGGCAGTATTATAGTAGTTATATTCTTGTACACAGGAGGCAGTATTATAGTAGTTATATTCTTGTAGATAGAGGGCAGTATTATAGTAGTTATATTCTTCTTTATAGGTGAACTGTGAGATTAGTTAGATGTTTGTCCATTAATGGCAGTATAATGCTACTCCTCGTGGTTTATCTTACAGTGTGCGGTTTTCTGCGCCATTGTCATATATTATGGGGTTTTATGCACAGTGTCGCAGCATCTTTCTTGGCACTTCCTTAAGATAAAAGTACATGTTCGGTAATGATGCGTGAGTTTCGCTCTTTCGGTTCCTTCCTCTCTGCCCTGGTTGTGCCGCACTTACACACGCCGCTCGTATTGTTTCTGTGTTTTGTCTTCTGTCGGGTTCATCGTACGCTTGTTATTCAGTATTTTTAACATCTTGAAATTTGCTATGGCAACAGAAAAAAAATTAAAGATTCCCTTAGAACGGCGACCATCTTGCTGCTTTTGTGTTCTTGTCATTGAATGGATTAAATATTCACCTTCTCCCCCCCTCATTATTTGTTCTTGTAGTGAAGAAGACATAGAGTATAATCCCGTTATTCCATAATGTACAGTCAGTAACGATGTGACGGGGACAACGATGTTAAGACGGAATGATTCGACTTCAGATAAATGCCGACAATTTTCATAATATTTTTTGGATGTTCTACAAAATGGCAAAATGTTTTGTGCGTGGAATCCGTCCGGCCCTCGGGTATAAAGAGGAGGGGTAGGACATCTTCAGTGGCGGCGGCCCTCATGAATACCTGGGAAAGCTGCAGATAGACGCCGGTGCGCTATTAGCAATTCAGGGGATCTTTTTACTGAAATTCTCTGTGCACCTTCAGACAACTTTAGCAATTGCCCTCAAGGTAGGGGTGATGGATGATCTGCACAGTCGTAGCTATTATGATTGAGTTGCGCTATGCCCGTAGCCCTGCCACGCCGCGGCATCTCCCTAGCACGCCATCACTACAGACGTTGGTCCTGCTACCTCTGTAGATGGTCGGTACTCATCCAGTTGATTGTTGTACGGGATGTCTGTGAGCTCCTTCAGACAACTTGGATAGAATGATCTTGGGGTTGCAGGTAATAATGAAAGCGCTGAAGAGGCGAGTTTCACTCAGGACTGAAATACCGCGGAAGGACCGCACGGAAGTACTGCAAGATATCCGCAAGAGAAATGCAGCTTCAGAACCCGCTGCCTTTCAGCGTGGATTTTGGAGCGACTTCGCCACCCGCATTTCGCTACGGCCATCTCTCCCCACAGAGGACTTGGGTGTAGCTGGGGGCCGCAGTTGGAGGATGCACAGCACGTGGTGGGAGGAATGAGGGGGCACCAGCAACCTGTTCGGTCTTGGCTGGGATATTTAGATGTAGAACGAGGCCGTCAAGGTGGATGACAGCTCGTGTGAAGGGCAGCCCAGGGATGACATAAGCACCCGCAGTCACTATTGGTCTGGTTGTTAGCTGTATCACCTTCTCCATCAGTGCTGCCCTCTACTGGTCATTGGCTGCATTGCCTTCTCTGTTGCTGCTGCCCTCTACTGGTCGTTAGCTGTATCGCGTTCTCCATCAGTGTTGCCCTCTATTGGTTGTTAGCTGTAATGCCTTCTCCATCGGTGCTGCCCTCTACAGGTTCTTAGCTGTATTGCCTACTCCGTCGGTGCTGCCCTCTTCTGGTCATTAGCTGTATAGCTGTATAGCCTTCTCCATCGGTGCTGCACACTACAGGTTGTTAGCTGTATTGCCTTCTCTGTTGCTGCTGCCCTCTTCTGGTCGTTAGCTGTATCGCCTTCTCCATCGGTACTGCCCTCTTCTGGTCGTTAGCTGTATCGCCTTCTCCATCGGTACTGCCCTCTTCTGGTCGTTAGCTGTATCGCCTTTTCCGTCTGTACTGCCCTCCTCTGGTCGTTAGCTGTATCGCCTTCTCCATCGGTGCTGCCCTCTTCTGGTCGTTAGCTGTATCGCCTTTTCCGTCTGTACTGCCCTCCTCTGGTCGTTAGCTGTATCGCCTTCTCCATCGGTGCTGCCCTCTTCTGGTCGTTAGCTGTATCGCCTTTTCCGTCTGTACTGCCCTCTTCTGGTTGTTAGCTGTATCGCCTTCTCCGTCTGTACTGCCCTCCTCTGGTCGTTAGCTGTATCGCCTTTTCCGTCTGTACTGCCCTCTTCTGGTTGTTAGCTGTATCGCCTTCTCCTTCGGTGCTGCCCTCTTCTGGTCGTTAGCTGTATCGCCTTCTCCGTCGGTGCTGCCCTCTTCTGGTCGTTAGCTGTATCGCCTTTTCCGTCTGTACTGCCCTCTTCTGGTCGTTAGCTGTATCGCCTTCTCCGTCGGTGCTGCCCTCTTCTGGTCGTTAGCTGTATCGCCTTCTCCGTCGGTGCTGCCCTCTTCTGGTCGTTAGCTGTATCGCCTTTTCCGTCTGTACTGCCCTCTTCTGGTTGTTAGCTGTATCGCCTTCTCCGTCGGTACTGCCCTCTTCTGGTTGTTAGCTGTATCGCCTTCTCCTTCGGTACTGCCCTCTTCTGGTCGTTAGCTGTATCGCCTTCTCCATCTGTGCTGCCCTCTTCTGGTCATTAGCACTATTGTCTTGTTTTTCTATACTGCCCTCTTCTGGTCGTTAGCTGCATCACCTTCTCCGTCGGTGCTGCCCTCTTCTGGTCGTTAGCTGTATTGCCTTCTCCGTCGGTGCCGCCCTCTTCTGATCGTTAGCAGTATTGCCTTCTCCGTCGGTGCTGCCCTATTCTGGTCGTTAGCTGTATCACCTTCTACGTCAGTGCTGCCCTCTTCTGGTGGTTAGCTGTATCGCCTTTTCTGTCGATGCTGCCTTCTTCTGGCCGTTAGCTGTATTGCCTTCTCCGTCGGTGCCGCCCTCTTCTGGTCGTTAGCAGTATTGCCTTCTCCGTCGATGCTGCCCTCTTCTGGTCGTAAGCACTATTGCCTTCTCCGTCGGTGCTGCCCTCTTCTTGTCGTTAGCTGTATTGCCATCTCTGTCGATGCTACCCTCTTCTGGTCGTAAGCACTATTGCCTTCTCCATCGGTGCTGCCCTCTTCTGGTCATTAGCACTATTACCTTCTCCGTCTGTACTGCCCTCCTCTGGTCGTTAGCTGTATCGCCTTCTCCGTCTGTACTGCCCTCTTCTGGTCGTTAGCAGTATCGCCTTCTCCGTTGGTGCTGCCCTCTTCTGGTCGTTAGCTGTATCACCTTCTCCGTCGGTACTGCCCTCTTCTGGTCGTTAGCTGTATCGCCTTCTCTTTCGGTACTGCCCTCTTCTGGTCGTTAGCTGTATTGCCTTCTCCGTCGATGCTGCCCTCTTCTGGTCGTTAGCTGTATCGCCTTCTCCGTCGATGCTGCCCTCTTCTGGTCGATAGCTGTATTGCCTTCTCTTTCGGTACTGCCCTCTTCTGGTCGTTAGCACTATCGCCTTCTCCATCTGTGCTGCCCTCTTCTGGTCGTTAGCACTATTGCCTTCTCCGTCGGTGCTGCCCTCCTCTGGTCGTTAGCTGTATCGCCTTCTCCGTCGGTACTGCCCTCTTCTGGTCGTTAGCTGTATCGCCTTCTCTGTCGATGCTGCCCTATTCTGGTTGTTAGCTGTATTGCCTTCTCCGTCGGTGCTGCCCTCTTCTGGTCGTTAGCTGTATCGCCTTCTCTTTCGGTACTGCCCTCTTCTGGTCGTTAGCTGTATTGCCTTCTCCGTCGATGCTGCCCTCTTCTGGTCGTTAGCTGTATCGCCTTCTCCGTCGATGCTGCCCTCTTCTGGTCGATAGCTGTATTGCCTTCTCTTTCGGTACTGCCCTCTTCTGGTCGTTAGCACTATCGCCTTCTCCATCTGTGCTGCCCTCTTCTGGTCGTTAGCACTATTGCCTTCTCCGTCGGTGCTGCCCTCTTCTGTTCGTTAGCTGTATTGCCTTCTCTGTCGATGCTGCCCTATTCTGGTTGTTAGCTGTATTGCCTTCTCCGTCGGTGCTGCCCTCTTCTGGTCGTTAGCACTATCGCCTTCTCCGTCGGTGCTGCCCTCTTCTGGTCGTTAGCTGTATTGCCTTCTCCGTCGATGCTGCCCTCTTCTGGTTGTTAGCTGTATTGCCTTCTCCGTCGATGCTGCCCTCTTCTGGTCGTTAGCACTATTGCCTTGTTCTTCTGTACTGCCCTCTGCTGGTCCTTAGCTGTATCGCCTTCTCCAGGTAACATTTGCAGCATGATCAGCGCTCCTGAGTCCGGCGTGATAACCAGGACCGTGGGATTAATGATGTACCCGGATCGGCTCTTTGTGCTTCCAGCAGATGATCTCGCTCGCAGCCCCGCACCCGGTTTGTGACTCCGGATTTCGAGGCTTTGGCTGATTATTTAAAATGTATTAGTGCCAATAAAATATTTAGGCTTTAAAACAACAAATTTAAGCAGGAAAATTGCCTTTTATTTATTGATGGCGGGGCGCGTTGTCGGGGTCCTCTGAAGGCGGCGATACGGTTTGATATAGTAATTACTAAGAGATTCTGCTGAATTATTCACTCCGCCGAGTCGGCATCAAAATTGCTTTCTTTTCCTTTTACCTTATGAATCTTTTAGGCGATCCGCGGGTTTCCTTTCATCCAAACAGGTCTGTGTGGGAATTGCAGGACACGAGCGGCTATCGGTCTACAAGTGACCCGCAGGGAGCGCGCTCATATTATATCACTACGAGCACTGGAGAGGCTTCTGCCTTCTCGTTCCCTCCCTTCTGCCTTAGGCCTCATGTCCATGGGCAAAAGAAGAATTAAAATCCGCAGCGGATTTTAACTCTTCTCCCGCCCGCGGATCCGCGCCCCATAGGGATGCATTGACCACCCCAGGTAGATAAATACCCACAGATGGTCAATAAAAGGGATTTAAAAAAAAATGGAGCATGAAAAAATCTGGACCATGCTCCATTATTGTGCGGGTCTCCCACGGGGACGGCTCCCGCGGGCTTCTATTGAAGCCTATGGAAGCCGTCCGGATCCGCAGGAGACCTAAATCGGAATTTACTCACCTGCTCTGGATCTTCCCTTCGCCGCGGCTTCATCTTCTCTCCGTCGCGGCCGGATCTTTTTTCTTCGGGCCGGCGCATGCGTGGGGCACACAACCGACGTGCCATGCACATCCGCCGAGCCGAAGAAAGAAGATCCGGCCGCGACGGAGAGAAGATGAAGCCGCGGCGAAGGGAAGATCCGGAGCGGGCGAGAGGTGAGTTAATTCTTATTTTTAGGCCTCATGTCCGCGGGGCAGGAGGGACCCGCTACGGACTCTACATGGAGAATCCGGAGCGGGCCTGATTTTCCCCGTGGACATGAGGCCTTAGGCCCCCAGCACATGGGCAGAAATTCTGCGGCGTGATTTCCCGCCCGTGGAAGCTGCCATAGGATTGCATTAAAAAACGCAATCCTAGGCAGACGGCTGCGATTTGTCCGCGTGAAATCACACGCGGAAAAGAAATCACGCCATGCTCCATTTCTGTGCGGGGCTCGCAGAGTCCCGCACTGAAATGTCACTCCCGGGCCGCCGGCTCCTCTTTGCACATGCGCTGGCTGGCTGGCAGCTGGCACATCAGAGAGCCGCGGGAGAAGGTGAGCGCCGCACTGGTCCCTGCAGGGGTTCGGGTGAGGGATATGACCCGGTCGTCTGCAGGCGACCTGACATGGATATGATAGAGCTGCCAGAGACTACTTTCTGGTGACTGGGTGATGATTTTTGAGAATCCTGTTACATGGGCAAAAGACGACGTATATTGAAGCTTTTGAAAGAACCAGATTTATGGGGCCTGTGCTAAGGCAGACATGCCCTCCATACCCGACGGGTCCGCGGGCGAGTCACCCGCAATGGGGCTCAGACTCTTCATCTGTTTTCTTTTCCCCTTCCAATAAAGTTTGTTAGTGGAAGCATGTCGGCTCCCGGACCCCATGTGAGCTATCCCAGGACCCTCCATGCTACCGACTCGTCCCGGGGGTACCCTGAGCCAGATCCCCAGGTCCTGTGTGGATTGCCCAAAACCACATCCAGACAAAATAATGGCCAGATCCAAAAGCTTCCATTACTTAAACAGGGTGATCTCAGAGGTCTCCGTCCGCACCCAACAGCGTGGGCTTCGCTTCAGTCATGGCAGCCGATGGTTCTGGCTAGAAACCAGAGACAGAAACGGAGTGTGAACAGGCCCTGACAGAGATATCCGAGTAAGCAGAGCTGCAGTGTAAATCATGTAGGACTATTAGGCAGAACTGCTAGACTGCTAACATTGGTGAAGTGTGGTGCATAACGGGCGATCCTTAACTATCCCCAAAACACGAGCTGCGGTCCCCAAATATTACCTGCAAAGAGAGTGTGAAAAACTGAACTCTCCGATCTCCCAAATAGATTCCGACTTCTGGGGTAAATTATTAAATGTGGCAATTAAAAAAAACAACAACAAAAAACGAATATCCTTTTAAGTTAAACTCCACCCACAATGTGAAGTGTCAGCTCTTTGGCCTGCTGTAGGAGACCTTCTTAGGGGGAAGTGACCAGTCCATCAGCCCCATCCCATGTGTGGTCCTGTTTGTGGGACTGCTCCAAGAACATCAGGTCTGCCGTGCGGCATCGCTGGGCCCTGCGGGGCGAGTTAGTCCTAGTCCATGTAACATCCCGCCGCAGTCCAGTCGCTTCTCCTCTCATCGCCGTATGCGGTTAATATCAGGTAAATGTTGGTTCAGCCGGGCACTGCAATGATAAACAGCCCCATGGCGGCTCCGATGCTGCAGATGACCTGCCATGATTAACAGCCTCTTGTCTTCCTGTCTAATTATACAGCAGATTAAAGCCTTCATTATGGCTGATTAATGGCGTCATTGACGCCGCTGACAAACCTATTTTTACCGCACTAGTACTCAGTTAAAAAATGACCTCTGGGATCAAAGCGCTGGAGTAACGCGATGTGCTTTATGTCCTCGCAGGTCCCGGATCCCTTAGCACATCAGACTATGGAAATTTGCTGGAAGATACAACTTTTTTGGTCCAACTTTGCAGGACGGAGATAAGGGGTTGACGGGATAAGCAGCTTAGGACATAATGGCCTCCCTCCTGGCAGGTGTGGATTGCACTGATAATGCCAAGGGCTCCTCATTACTGACGGGTTGGAACAGCCAAAAGGAAGGTTCCCTGTGACAGACCCCTCACCCTCACTGGGTTCTTGTACAGTACCTGTGATTTCTGTGCCCATCACGGTCTTCCACCTTTGCAGTGATTTCCTAAGAGGGAAGTATCGCACATGCAGTAGACTGTGAATTGTTGACTGTGGTGAATGCAGAATATAACCTCTTGCATCGGAACAATAAAACAGAAGAGTTTGGAGACGTCACTTGGATGTTTCTCATTGCTTTCTTCTCTGATGCATTGAATAATGTTTACACATATCTGATTGATAACGCTGCGATACCCCAAGAGTATCATCTAAATTAAGTCATTACTTCACCAGCTTACTGCATTTTTAAAAATTCTTTTCCATATAAGAGGGAATATTTTTAAAGATGGACTCAATATGGAGGAACAGTTTTAATAACAGGGCAATAAGTGGAAGCATTATTACTGGCATACATAGGGCACATATTTGTGGGGACAAATAGCTAAATAGGGGCACTATGGAGAGATACGTTGTGTAGAGCATACTGGAAAAACAAGGATCCAAAGAATGTCAAATTCTGCAGATCCAAGTTGTGGCTGGGAGAAGTCATCATAGTGATCTGGGCTAGATAGAGAAGAAAAGGAAAAATGAACAAATCCAGTCAGAGACCGATATCACCTGTGATCACTGGATATAATAGTAATATAATGTGTAAGGCGGAAAAAACCATAAGGCCAACCAGTTCAGCCTCCCCCCCCCTTCAATGTTACAGTAATGCAATAATGTATACAGTCTGCGGAGCAGCGGTGTATCTACTGCTATATGGTCGCAGTAATCTTTATCGGGATAATGTTGACCTTTTTATATGACACAGTCTGGTGGTATTAGGTGGCCTTCGTATTACTATTGGTAGTGTTGGTCTCTTTTGTCAGTCATGGTGATATTTCCAGTATTCTCGCACTGGGCTGTGGTATAATGTGACCATGGTGTGCTCTTCCACAAGCGCCTGGGACACTGTATAAGGTGGAACACTCATGGAGACACTGCATATGGCGGTATGCTATGGCTGAGCACTGCCAGTAGGGGCAGACACTCTGAGACATTGTACCTATGAGCGTCTAGCTGTGGCACTGCATACAAGAGCGCTCCCTTGTAGACACAGCAAACTCCCACCCACCTCCTGCCAAGCAGTGTAAATGGGTGCAGTCTGTGGCTGGGGCGCAGTGTATGAGGGCACTCTCTGGAGGTGAACAATTTGCCAAGGGTTCCAAAGCGTGTGGACCCGCCAAACCTCCGCCATATTCCGTCTGCTTGCCATTTCTTAATATCACTTTCAACTGTTTTTATTGGGCTTCACAAATATGGTACGGGTGCGCAACACTCTGACGCCCCCGCGCAGGGCGCAATTGGTGCCGTCATGAAGTACATTAGTTTTTAACATAACTACATACACCTAAGGGTGCAAAAGAGGGGGTCGTCAGGGATCCATACCAGCTTCATAGCATATGCAAAACCTATGAAGGGGGTTGATTGGTGGGCACGTTAGGTGGATGAGACCTAATAACGTAGTCCCGGGACTTCGAGAGAATCTATCCAGGGATGCCAAGAACCTAGGAAATGAGTTAAGGCAGTGTTCCCAACTCCAGTCCTCAGGGACCGCCAACAGGTCATGTTTTCAGGATTTCCTCAGTATTACACAGGTGATGTCATTATTGTCGGTGCCTCAGACATTGCCACAGGTGTTCTTACTATAGGATATCCTGAAAACATGACCTGTTGTTGGTCCCTGAGGACTGGAGTTGGGGACCCCTGAGTTAAGGTATCCGTCCTGATTGCATGGATCCTTTCAAATAACATAATCAAGGAAACTCCATTGATCACCTCGGGGTAAGAAAGGTTTGAGGATTTCCATCTAGAAGCGATACGGATCCTTGCAGCCTTACAGATAAACTGGATGCCCTCTGGGCTCTAAAGTTAAATCTTGGTGGGCGATCCCCCAGGTTGAAGACCGTGGAGGATTCAGGTATCAGACCAACCAACAGATGATTTAGTAAGTCTTGGACTTGTGACCACAGCTTCTCCACCTCCGGTCAGGACCACCAGGTATGTAACATACTTCCCACAGCCCGACAGCCTTGGGACCATAGCGGTGAGGAGGATGGGAATCGGCGCTGCACTCTGTGGGACTAAGTATGTGCTGTGTAGGATTGTAATTGAGGTTTCCATACGGGAAGCTTGATGGCTGCCCTTAGTGATCATGAAGCAACAATGTTGCCATCTTTCTGGAAACCTCTCCAAGCCTAAGTCCTCTTCCCATCTCCTCATGAACCCAAGCCTTCCCTCGGCTGCAGGTCTGTTTACCACACTATAGACATCTAAGAGGGGTCATTTGCAGATAGTTTTGCACATGCTGCGAGTTGGGGAGGCATGGGGGGTGCAGATAAGGAGTGAACATACTGGTTAATCTGTAGATATTCTTGTGGCCATGAATGGTTGTATAGCGAAGAGCTTTGACTTATTGTAGAAGTGGCATAGTGCGGTTATACGGCTGCGTCTCCACCAAGGAATGAGCCAAGCTTGGTTGGAAAGTATTGGTAGCACTGAGGAGGTCTTAGATGACAGGTTGTACTTGCATCTAGTGCTTCTCCACAGTAGGAGGGGGTAATCTGAAAGAGGGCTCCTCTGCAGCGGTCCCGGGTGGAGGGGATCGGGGACCGAGTTAAGAATGGTATCAGGTGCGGATTTATGCAGCTTTTCCCATTGTCCACCCAGTGGGCCATATGCGTTACCCAGACCTCCTGCCCAATCGGCTATTGGCGCTACATTGTAATATTTAAATAGAAAGACCTCCCAGTTGTCGGCGGTCGTGCATTGCAGCGTGCTTCATTCTCCAGCGATTATTGGCTCAGATGAATTTAAATATGGTGCGCTGAAAGTCGCTGAGAATGGGCATAGATGACGGATCCGTGGCACGGGGACTATTTTAGTCGTGTTTGTCCTGACCACCCATTACAGGTAGGGCCTATCCCACTTTAATGGGTGCGCTGTAAGTTTCCTAATTCCGGAGGGGTAGTTCCACTTGTACAAGGAGGGCAATAAGGTCGTTAAATTGATACCCAAGTCTGTTATCTGCTGCGGTTTATCTTGGAATTGGACTTGAGTTCCATCATTTTGTTTGATGCTCTGGGTGAGGATGTAAGAGACGTGCGATTCCTCTATGTTTACTCGGCGCCCCGAGAGAACGGCCCAGGTATATACTATAGACAGTAAACTGGGCAGGAACGTCCCGGGCTGAGATGGGGTCAGCAGAAAGCCGGCCGCAAACAGGCTTACTTTCTGTTCACTGTCTCCCATCTTCACAACCCCAACATTTGGGCAGCCAAGGGCTCAATAGCCAGGGCAAGCAGATCCGGGCACAGGGGGAATCCTTGTCTGATCCTGGTATTGATTCGAACAGGGGTTTCCCTTGTAGTAGGTAGTTTGCGGAGCAAAGAGGGTGTGGAGTCAAGAGCAGAGGAAGCGGAGAGAAAGGACCCCTGGATTCCAAATCGCAAATTCCAATAAAATTTGGTTGCACTATAATGCAGAAGGCGGGTAACGTAGTCAGGAGGGGAACCAGGTTGGTGGGAGGGGGGAGCCGGGGGGGGGGGGCAGGGGGGGAAGCTAGGAGGGGAAGCTAGGAGGGGAAGCCAGGTGGGGAGCCAGGAGGGGAAGCTAGGAGGGGAAGCTTGGAGGGGAAGCTAGGAGGGGAAGCTAGGAGGGGAAGCCAGGGGTCAGTATTGAGAATTCTTGCAGCAATAGCAAATAAAGACTAGATAAAACGCTCTGGAGCAAATAATCTTGCACTGCAGGAGTAGCAGAGGGCAGACTTATAAAGAAAGTGCAATCAAAGACAGAGGGGGAGTCCGAACCAGGGGGCGGGAGATGGAGAACTAGGATTAGGGAACAAGGATGAGGTATGCAACAAAACTTATCCAACAAGCTAGATGGCTCACTGAGAAGAGCTAATGATTAAAGTACAGGCGGCCAAAGGCTTGAGTCCTAACACTTACATATAGGGGCAGTATTACAGTAGTTATATTCTTGTACATAGGAGGCAGTATTATAGTAGTTATATTCTTGTACATAGGAGGCAGTATTATAGTAGTTATATTCTTGTATATAGGGGACAGTATTATAGTAGTTATATTCTTGTACATAGGGGGCAGTATTATAGTAGTTATATTCCTGTACATAGGGAGCAGTATTATAGTAGTTATATTCCTGTACATAGGAGGCAGTATTATAGTAGTTATATTCTTGTACATAGGAGGCAGTATTATAGTAGTTATATTCTTGTACATAGGAGGCAGTATTATAGTAGTTATATTCTTGTACATAGGGGCAGTATTATAGTAGTTATAGTCTTGTACATAGGGGGCAGTATTATAGTGGTTATATTCTTGTACATAGGGGCAGTATTATAGTAGTTATATTCTTGTACATAGGGGGCAGTATTATAGTAGTTATATTCTTGTACATTGGGGCAGTATTATAGTAGTTATATTCTTGTACATAGTGGGCAGTATTATAGTAGTTATATTCTTGTACATAGGGGGCAGTATTATAGTAGTTATATTCTTGTACATAGGGGGCAGTATTATAGTAGTTATATTCTTGTACACAGGAGCAGTATTATAGCAGTTATATTCTTGTACATAGGAGGCAGTATTATAGTAGTTATATTCTTGTACATAGGGAGCAGTATTATAGTAGTTATATTCTTGTACATTGGAGGCAGTATTATAGTAGTTATATTCTTGTACATAGGGGGCAGTATTATAGTAGTTATATTCTTGTACATAGAGGGCAGTATTATAGTAGTTATATTCTTGTACATAGGGGGCAGTATTATAGTAGTTATATTCTTGTACATAGGGGGCAGTATTATAGTAGTTATATTCTTGTACATAGGGGGCAGTATTATAGTAGTTATATTCTTGTACACAGGAGCAGTATTATAGCAGTTATATTCTTGTACATAGGAGGCAGTATTATAGTAGTTATATTCTTGTACATAGGGGGCAGTATTATAGTAGTTATATTCTTGTACATAGGGGGCAGTATTATAGTAGTTATATTCTTGTACATAGGAGCAGTATTATAGTAGTTATATTCATGTACATAGGGGGCAGTATTATAGTAGTTATATTCTTGTACATAGGAGGCAGTATTATAGTAGTTATATTCTTGTACATAGGGGGCAGTATTATAATAGTTATATTCTTGTACATAGGGGGCAGTATTATAGTGGTTATATTCTTGTACATATGGGGCAGTATTATAGTAGTTATATTCTTGTACATAGGGGGCAGTATTATAGTAGTTATATTCTTGTACATAGAGGGCAGTATTATAGTAGTTATATTCTTGTACATAGGGGGCACTATTATAGTAGTTATATTCTTGTGCATAGGAGGCAGTATTATAGTAGTTATATTCTTGTACATTGGAGCAGTATTATAGTAGTTATATTCATGTACATAGGGGGCAGTATTATAGTAGTTATATTCTTGTACATAGGAGGCAGTATTATAGTAGTTATATTCTTGTACATAGGAGGCAGTATTATAGTAGTTATATTCTTGTACATAGGGGGCAGTATTATAGTAGTTATATTCTTATACATACAGGCAGTATTATAGTAGTTATATTCTTGTACATAGGAGGCAGTATTATAGTAGTTATATTCTTATACATAGGGGGCAGTATTATAGTAGTTACATTCTTGTACATAGGAGGCAGTATTATAGTAGTTATATTCTTATACATAGGGGGCAGTAATATAGTAGTTATATTCTTGTACATAGGAGGCAGTATTATAGTAGTTATATTCTTATACATAGGGGGCAGTAATATAGTAGTTATATTCTTGTACATAGGGGGCTGTATTATAGTAGTTATATTCTTATACATATGGGGCAGTATTATAGTAGTTATATACTTGTACATAGGGGAGCAGTATTATAGTAGTTATATTCTTGTACATAGGGGGCAGTATTATAGTAGTTATATTATTGCACATAAGGGGCAGTATTATAGTAGTTATATTATTGTACATAGGAGGCGGTATTATAGTAGTTATATTCTTGTACATAGGGGGCAGTATTATAGTAGTTATATTCTTGTACATACAGGCAGTATTATAGTAGTTATATTCTTGTACATAGGAGGCAGTATTATAGTAGTTATATTCTTATACATAGGGGGCAGTATTATAGTAGTTATATTCTTGTACATAGAGGGCAGTATTATAGTAGTTATATTCTTGTACATAGGGGGCACTATTATAGTAGTTATATTCTTGTGCATAGGAGGCAGTATTATAGTAGTTATATTCTTGTACATAGGAGCAGTATTATAGTAGTTATATTCATGTACATAGGAGGCAGTATTATAGTAGTTATATTCTTGTACATAGGAGGCAGTATTATAGTAGTTATATTCTTGTACATAGGAGCAGTATTATAGTAGTTATATTCATGTACATAGGAGGCAGTATTATAGTAGTTATTTTCTTGTACATAGGGGGCAGTATTATAGTAGTTATATTCTTGTACATAGGGGGCAGTATTATAGTAGTTATATTCTTGTACATAGGAGGCAGTATTATAGTAGTTATATTCTTGTACATAGGAGGCAGTATTATAGTAGTTATATTCTTGTACATAGGGGGCAGTATTATAGTAGTTATATTCTTGCACATCGGGGGCAGTATTATAGTAGTTATATTCTTGTACATAGGAGGCAGTATTATAGTAGTTATATTCTTGTACATAGGGGGCAGTATTATAGTAGTTATATTCTTGCACATCGGGGGCAGTATTATAGTAGTTATATTCTTGTACATAGGGAGCAGTATTATAGTAGTTATATTCTTGAACATCGGCTGCAGTATTATAGTAGTTATATTCTTGTACATAGGGGGCAGTATTATAGTAGTTATATTCTTGTATATAGGGAGCAGTATTATAGTAGTTATATTTTTGTACATAGGGGGGCAGTATTATAGTAGTTATATTCTTGTACATAGGGGTCAGTATTATAGTAGTTATATTCTTGTACATAGGAGGCAGTATTATAGTAGTTATATTCTTGTACATAGGGGGCAGTATTATAGTAGTTATATTCTTGTACATAGGGGACAGTATTATAGTAGTTATATTCTTGTACATAGGAGGCAGTGTTATAGTAGTTATATTCTTGTACATAGGAGGCAGTATTATAGTAGTTATATTCTTGTACATAGGAAGCAGTATTATAGTAGTTATATTCTTGTACATAGGGGCAGTATTATAGTAGTTATATTCTTGTACATAGGAGGCCGTATTATAGTAGTTATATTTTTGTACATAGGGGCAGTATCATAGTAGTTATATTCTTGTACATATGGGGCAGTATTATAGTAGTTATATTCTTGTACATAGGGGCAGTATTATAGTAGTTATATTCTTGTACATAGGAGGCAGTATTATAGTAGTTATATTCTTGTACATAGGGGGCAGTATTATAGTAGTTATATTCTTGTACATAGGAGCAGTATTATAGTAGTTATATTCTTGTACATTGGGGGCAGTATTATAGTAGGTATATTCTTGTACATATGGGGCAGTATTATAGTAGTTATATTCTTGTACATAGGGGGCAGTATTATAGTAGTTATATTCTTGTATATAGGAGGCAGTATTATAGTAGTTATATTCCTGTACATAGGGGACAGTATTATAGTAGTTATATTCTTGTATATAGGGGACAGTATTATAGTAGTTCTTTCCTTGTACATAGGGGGCAGTATTATAGTAGTTATATTCTTGTACATAGGGGGCAGTATTATAGTAGTTATATTCTTGTATATAGGGAGCAGTATTATAGTAGTTATATTTTTGTACATAGGGGGGCAGTATTATAGTAGTTATATTCTTGTACATAGGGGTCAGTATTATAGTAGTTATATTCTTGTACATAGGAGGCAGTATTATAGTAGTTATATTCTTGTACATAGGGAGCAGTATTATAGTAGTTATATTCTTGTACATAGGGGGCAGTATTATAGTAGTTATATTCTTGTACATAGGGGACAGTATTATAGTAGTTATATTCTTGTACATAGGAGGCAGTGTTATAGTAGTTATATTCTTGTACATAGGAGGCAGTATTATAGTAGTTATATTTTTGTACATAGGGGCAGTATCATAGTAGTTATATTCTTGTACATAGGGAGCAGCCTTATAGTAGTTATATTCTTGTACATAGGGGGCACTATTATAGTAGTTATATTCTTGTGCATAGGAGGCAGTATTATAGTAGTTATATTCTTGTACATTGGAGCAGTATTATAGTAGTTATATTCATGTACATAGGGGGCAGTATTATAGTAGTTATATTCTTGTACATAGGAGGCAGTATTATAGTAGTTATATTCTTGTACATAGGAGGCAGTATTATAGTAGTTATATTCTTGTACATAGGGGGCAGTATTATAGTAGTTATATTCTTGCACATCGGGGGCAGTATTATAGTAGTTATATTCTTATACATACAGGCAGTATTATAGTAGTTGTATTCTTGTACATAGGAGGCAGTATTATAGTAGTTATATTCTTATACATAGGGGGCAGTATTATAGTAGTTACATTCTTGTACATAGGAGGCAGTATTATAGTAGTTATATTCTTATACATAGGGGGCAGTAATATAGTAGTTATATTCTTGTACATAGGGGGCTGTATTATAGTAGTTATATTCTTATACATATGGGGCAGTATTATAGTAGTTATATACTTGTACATAGGGGAGCAGTATTATAGTAGTTATATTCTTGAACATAGGGGGCAGTATTATAGTAGTTATATTCTTGTACATAGGGAGCAGTATTATAGTAGTTATATTCTTATACATAGGGAGCAGTATTATAGTAGTTATATTATTGCACATAAGGGGCAGTATTATAGTAGTTATATTATTGTACATAGGAGGCGGTATTATAGTAGTTATATTCTTGTACATAGGGGGCAGTATTATAGTAGTTATATTCTTGTACATACAGGCAGTATTATAGTAGTTATATTCTTGTACATAGGAGGCAGTATTATAGTAGTTATATTCTTATACATAGGGGGCAGTATTATAGTAGTTATATTCTTGTACATAGAGGGCAGTATTATAGTAGTTATATTCTAGTACATAGGGGGCACTATTATAGTAGTTATATTCTTGTGCATAGGAGGCAGTATTATAGTAGTTATATTCTTGTACATAGGAGCAGTATTATAGTAGTTATATTCATGTACATAGGAGGCAGTATTATAGTAGTTATATTCTTGTACATAGGAGGCAGTATTATAGTAGTTATATTCTTGTACATAGGAGCAGTATTATAGTAGTTATATTCATGTACATAGGAGGCAGTATTATAGTAGTTATTTTCTTGTACATAGGGGGCAGTATTATAGTAGTTATATTCTTGTACATAGGGGGCAGTATTATAGTAGTTATATTCTTGTACATAGGAGGCAGTATTATAGTAGTTATATTCTTGTACATAGGAGGCAGTATTATAGTAGTTATATTCTTGTACATAGGGGGCAGTATTATAGTAGTTATATTCTTGCACATCGGGGGCAGTATTATAGTAGTTATATTCTTGTACATAGGAGGCAGTATTATAGTAGTTATATTCTTGTACATAGGGGGCAGTATTATAGTAGTTATATTCTTGCACATCGGGGGCAGTATTATAGTAGTTATATTCTTGTACATAGGGAGCAGTATTATAGTAGTTATATTCTTGAACATCGGCTGCAGTATTATAGTAGTTATATTCTTGTACATAGGGGGCAGTATTATAGTAGTTATATTCTTGTATATAGGGAGCAGTATTATAGTAGTTATATTTTTGTACATAGGGGGGCAGTAT
Source organism: Eleutherodactylus coqui (assembly GCF_035609145.1). Taxonomy (NCBI): domain Eukaryota; kingdom Metazoa; phylum Chordata; class Amphibia; order Anura; family Eleutherodactylidae; genus Eleutherodactylus; species Eleutherodactylus coqui. Next base: position 302,162,990 of record NC_089840.1, on the reverse strand, counting down.
TATAGTAGTTATATTCTTGTACATAGGGGTCAGTATTATAGTAGTTATATTCTTGTACATAGGAGGCAGTATTATAGTAGTTATATTCTTGTACATAGGGGGCAGTATTATAGTAGTTATATTCTTGTACATAGGGGACAGTATTATAGTAGTTATATTCTTGTACATAGGAGGCAGTGTTATAGTAGTTATATTCTTGTACATAGGAGGCAGTATTATAGTAGTTATATTCTTGTACATAGGAAGCAGTATTATAGTAGTTATATTCTTGTACATAGGGGCAGTATTATAGTAGTTATATTCTTGTACATAGGAGGCCGTATTATAGTAGTTATATTTTTGTACATAGGGGCAGTATCATAGTAGTTATATTCTTGTACATATGGGGCAGTATTATAGTAGTTATATTCTTGTACATAGGGGCAGTATTATAGTAGTTATATTCTTGTACATAGGAGGCAGTATTATAGTAGTTATATTCTTGTACATAGGGGGCAGTATTATAGTAGTTATATTCTTGTACATAGGAGCAGTATTATAGTAGTTATATTCTTGTACATTGGGGGCAGTATTATAGTAGGTATATTCTTGTACATATGGGGCAGTATTATAGTAGTTATATTCTTGTACATAGGGGGCAGTATTATAGTAGTTATATTCTTGTACATAGGGGGCAGTATTATAGTAGTTATATTCTTGTATATAGGGAGCAGTATTATAGTAGTTATATTTTTGTACATAGGGGGGCAGTATTATAGTAGTTATATTCTTGTACATAGGGGTCAGTATTATAGTAGTTATATTCTTGTACATAGGAGGCAGTATTATAGTAGTTATATTCTTGTACATAGGGGGCAGTATTATAGTAGTTATATTCTTGTACATAGGGGACAGTATTATAGTAGTTATATTCTTGTACATAGGAGGCAGTGTTATAGTAGTTATATTCTTGTACATAGGAGGCAGTATTATAGTAGTTATATTCTTGTACATAGGAAGCAGTATTATAGTAGTTATATTCTTGTACATAGGGGCAGTATTATAGTAGTTATATTCTTGTACATAGGAGGCCGTATTATAGTAGTTATATTTTTGTACATAGGGGCAGTATCATAGTAGTTATATTCTTGTACATATGGGGCAGTATTATAGTAGTTATATTCTTGTACATAGGGGCAGTATTATAGTAGTTATATTCTTGTACATAGGAGGCAGTATTATAGTAGTTATATTCTTGTACATAGGGGGCAGTATTATAGTAGTTATATTCTTGTACATAGGAGCAGTATTATAGTAGTTATATTCTTGTACATTGGGGGCAGTATTATAGTAGGTATATTCTTGTACATATGGGGCAGTATTATAGTAGTTATATTCTTGTACATAGGGGGCAGTATTATAGTAGTTATATTCTTGTATATAGGAGGCAGTATTATAGTAGTTATATTCCTGTACATAGGGGACAGTATTATAGTAGTTATATTCTTGTATATAGGGGACAGTATTATAGTAGTTCTTTTCTTGTACATAGGGGGCAGTATTATAGTAGTTATATTCTTGTACATAGGAGGCAGTATTATAGTAGTTATATTCTTGTATATAGGGAGCAGTATTATAGTAGTTATATTTTTGTACATAGGGGGGCAGTATTATAGTAGTTATATTCTTGTACATAGGGGTCAGTATTATAGTAGTTATATTCTTGTACATAGGAGGCAGTATTATAGTAGTTATATTCTTGTACATAGGGAGCAGTATTATAGTAGTTATATTCTTGTACATAGGGGGCAGTATTATAGTAGTTATATTCTTGTACATAGGGGACAGTATTATAGTAGTTATATTCTTGTACATAGGAGGCAGTGTTATAGTAGTTATATTCTTGTACATAGGAGGCAGTATTATAGTAGTTATATTCTTGTACATAGGAAGCAGTATTATAGTAGTTATATTCTTGTACATAGGGGCAGTATTATAGTAGTTATATTCTTGTACATAGGGAGCAGTATTATAGTAGTTATATTCTTGTACATAGGGAGCAGTATTATAGTAGTTATATTCTTGTACATAGGGAGCAGTATTATAGTAGTTATATTCTTGTACATAGGGGGCAGTATTATAGTAGTTATATTCTTGTACATAGGGGACAGTATTATAGTAGTTATATTCTTGTACATAGGAGGCAGTGTTATAGTAGTTATATTCTTGTACATAGGAGGCAGTATTATAGTAGTTATATTCTTGTACATAGGAAGCAGTATTATAGTAGTTATATTCTTGTACATAGGGACAGTATTATAGTAGTTATATTCTTGTACATAGGGGGCAGTATTATAGCAGTTATATTCTTGTACATAGGGGGCAGTATTATAGTAGTTATATTCTTGTACATAGGAGGCAGTATTATAGTAGTTATATTTTTGTACATAGGGGCAGTATCATAGTAGTTATATTCTTGTACATATGGGGCAGTATTATAGTAGTTATATTCTTGTACATAGGGGCAGTATTATAGTAGTTATATTCTTGTACATAGGAGGCAGTATTATAGTAGTTATATTCTTGTACATAGGGGGCAGTATTATAGTAGTTATATTCTTGTACATAGGAGCAGTATTATAGTAGTTATATTCTTGTACATTGGGGGCAGTATTATAGTAGGTATATTCTTGTACATATGGGGCAGTATTATAGTAGTTATATTCTTGTACATAGGGGGCAGTATTATAGTAGTTATATTCTTGTATATAGGAGGCAGTATTATAGTAGTTATATTCCTGTACATAGGGGACAGTATTATAGTAGTTATATTCTTGTATATAGGGGACAGTATTATAGTAGTTCTTTTCTTGTACATAGGGGGCAGTATTATAGTAGTTATATTCTTGTACATAGGGGGCAGTATTATAGTAGTTATATTCTTGTATATAGGGGGCAGTATTATAGTAGTTATATTCTTGTACATAGGGGGCAGTATTATAGTAGTTATATTCTTGTATATAGGAGGCAGTATTATAGTAGTTATATTCTTGTACTTAGGGAGCAGTATTATAGTAGTTATATTCTTGTACATAGGGGGCAGTATTATAGTAGTTATATTCTTGTATATAGGAGGCAGTATTATAGTAGTTATATTCTTGTACATAGGGGGCAGTATTATAGTAGTTATATTCTTGTACATAGGGGGCAGTATTATAGTAGTTCTATTCTTGTATATAGGAGGCAGTATTATAGTAGTTTTATTCATGTACATAGGAGGCAGTATTATAGTAGTTATATTCTTGTACATAGGGGGCAGTATTATAGTAGTTATATTCTTGTACATAGGGGACAGTATTATAGTAGTTATATTCTTGTACATAGGGGGCAGTATTATAGTAGTTATATTCTTGTATATAGGAGGCAGTATTATAGTAGTTTTATTCATGTACATAGGAGGCAGTATTATAGTAGTTATATTCTTGTACATCGGGGGCAGTATTATAGTAGTTATATTCTTGTACATAGGAGGCAGTATTATAGTAGTTTTATTCATGTACATAGGAGGCAGTATTATAGTAGTTATATTCTTGCACATCGGGGGCAGTATTATAGTAGTTATATTCTTGTACATAGGAGGCAGTATTATAGTAGTTATATTCTTGTACATAGGGGGCAGTATTATAGTAGTTATATTCTTGCACATCGGGGGCAGTATTATAGTAGTTATATTCTTGTACATAGGGAGCAGTATTATAGTAGTTATATTCTTGAACATCGGCTGCAGTATTATAGTAGTTATATTCTTGTACATAGGGGGCAGTATTATAGTAGTTATATTCTTGTATATAGGGAGCAGTATTATAGTAGTTATATTTTTGTACATAGGGGGGCAGTATTATAGTAGTTATATTCTTGTACATAGGGGTCAGTATTATAGTAGTTATATTCTTGTACATAGGAGGCAGTATTATAGTAGTTATATTCTTGTACATAGGGGGCAGTATTATAGTAGTTATATTCTTGTACATAGGGGACAGTATTATAGTAGTTATATTCTTGTACATAGGAGGCAGTGTTATAGTAGTTATATTCTTGTACATAGGAGGCAGTATTATAGTAGTTATATTCTTGTACATAGGAAGCAGTATTATAGTAGTTATATTCTTGTACATAGGGGCAGTATTATAGTAGTTATATTCTTGTACATAGGAGGCCGTATTATAGTAGTTATATTTTTGTACATAGGGGCAGTATCATAGTAGTTATATTCTTGTACATATGGGGCAGTATTATAGTAGTTATATTCTTGTACATAGGGGCAGTATTATAGTAGTTATATTCTTGTACATAGGAGGCAGTATTATAGTAGTTATATTCTTGTACATAGGGGGCAGTATTATAGTAGTTATATTCTTGTACATAGGAGCAGTATTATAGTAGTTATATTCTTGTACATTGGGGGCAGTATTATAGTAGGTATATTCTTGTACATATGGGGCAGTATTATAGTAGTTATATTCTTGTACATAGGGGGCAGTATTATAGTAGTTATATTCTTGTATATAGGAGGCAGTATTATAGTAGTTATATTCCTGTACATAGGGGACAGTATTATAGTAGTTATATTCTTGTATATAGGGGACAGTATTATAGTAGTTCTTTTCTTGTACATAGGGGGCAGTATTATAGTAGTTATATTCTTGTACATAGGAGGCAGTATTATAGTAGTTATATTCTTGTATATAGGGAGCAGTATTATAGTAGTTATATTTTTGTACATAGGGGGGCAGTATTATAGTAGTTATATTCTTGTACATAGGGGTCAGTATTATAGTAGTTATATTCTTGTACATAGGAGGCAGTATTATAGTAGTTATATTCTTGTACATAGGGAGCAGTATTATAGTAGTTATATTCTTGTACATAGGGGGCAGTATTATAGTAGTTATATTCTTGTACATAGGGGACAGTATTATAGTAGTTATATTCTTGTACATAGGAGGCAGTGTTATAGTAGTTATATTCTTGTACATAGGAGGCAGTATTATAGTAGTTATATTCTTGTACATAGGAAGCAGTATTATAGTAGTTATATTCTTGTACATAGGGGCAGTATTATAGTAGTTATATTCTTGTACATAGGGAGCAGTATTATAGTAGTTATATTCTTGTACATAGGGAGCAGTATTATAGTAGTTATATTCTTGTACATAGGGAGCAGTATTATAGTAGTTATATTCTTGTACATAGGGGGCAGTATTATAGTAGTTATATTCTTGTACATAGGGGACAGTATTATAGTAGTTATATTCTTGTACATAGGAGGCAGTGTTATAGTAGTTATATTCTTGTACATAGGAGGCAGTATTATAGTAGTTATATTCTTGTACATAGGAAGCAGTATTATAGTAGTTATATTCTTGTACATAGGGACAGTATTATAGTAGTTATATTCTTGTACATAGGGGGCAGTATTATAGCAGTTATATTCTTGTACATAGGGGGCAGTATTATAGTAGTTATATTCTTGTACATAGGAGGCAGTATTATAGTAGTTATATTTTTGTACATAGGGGCAGTATCATAGTAGTTATATTCTTGTACATATGGGGCAGTATTATAGTAGTTATATTCTTGTACATAGGGGCAGTATTATAGTAGTTATATTCTTGTACATAGGAGGCAGTATTATAGTAGTTATATTCTTGTACATAGGGGGCAGTATTATAGTAGTTATATTCTTGTACATAGGAGCAGTATTATAGTAGTTATATTCTTGTACATTGGGGGCAGTATTATAGTAGGTATATTCTTGTACATATGGGGCAGTATTATAGTAGTTATATTCTTGTACATAGGGGGCAGTATTATAGTAGTTATATTCTTGTATATAGGAGGCAGTATTATAGTAGTTATATTCCTGTACATAGGGGACAGTATTATAGTAGTTCTTTTCTTGTACATAGGGGGCAGTATTATAGTAGTTATATTCTTGTACATAGGGGGCAGTATTATAGTAGTTATATTCTTGTATATAGGGGGCAGTATTATAGTAGTTATATTCTTGTACATAGGGGGCAGTATTATAGTAGTTATATTCTTGTATATAGGAGGCAGTATTATAGTAGTTATATTCTTGTACTTAGGGAGCAGTATTATAGTAGTTATATTCTTGTACATAGGGGGCAGTATTATAGTAGTTATATTCTTGTATATAGGAGGCAGTATTATAGTAGTTATATTCTTGTACATAGGGGGCAGTATTATAGTAGTTATATTCTTGTACATAGGGGGCAGTATTATAGTAGTTCTATTCTTGTATATAGGAGGCAGTATTATAGTAGTTTTATTCATGTACATAGGAGGCAGTATTATAGTAGTTATATTCTTGTACATAGGGGGCAGTATTATAGTAGTTATATTCTTGTACATAGGGGACAGTATTATAGTAGTTATATTCTTGTACATAGGGGGCAGTATTATAGTAGTTATATTCTTGTATATAGGAGGCAGTATTATAGTAGTTTTATTCATGTACATAGGAGGCAGTATTATAGTAGTTATATTCTTGTACATAGGGGGCAGTATTATAGTAGTTGTATTCTTGTACATAGGGGGCAGTATTATAGTAGTTGTATTCTTGTACATAGGGGGCAGTATTATAGTAGTTATATTCTTGTACATAGGGGGCAGTATTATAGTAGTTATATTCTTGTACATAGGGGGCAGTATTATAGTAGTTATATTCATGTACATAGGAGGCAGTATTATAGTAGTTATATTCATGTACATAGGAGGCAGTATTATAGTAGTTATATTCTTGTACATAGGGGGCAGTATTATAGTAGTTGTATTCTTGTACATAGGGGGCAGTATTATAGTAGTTATATTCTTGTACATAGGGGGCAGTATTATAGTAGTTATATTCTTGTACATAGGGGGCAGTATTATAGTAGTTATATTCTTGTACATAGGGGGCAGTATTATAGTAGTTATATTCTTGTACATAGGGGGCAGTATTATAGTAGTTATATTCTTGTACATAGGGGGCAGTATTATAGTAGTTATATTCTTGTACATAGGGAGCAGTATTATAGTAGTTATATTCTTGTACATAGGGGACAGTATTATAGTAGTTATATTCTTGTACATAGGGGGCAGTATTATAGTAGTTGTATTCTTGTACATAGGGGGCAGTATTATAGTAGTTATATTCTTGTACATAGGGGGCAGTATTATAGTAGTTATATTCTTGTACATAGGGGGCAGTATTATAGTAGTTATATTCTTGTACATAGGGGGCAGTATTATAGTAGTTATATTCTTGTACATAGGGGGCAGTATTATAGTAGTTATATTCTTGTACATAGGGGGCAGTATTATAGTAGTTATATTCTTGTACATAGGGGCAGTATTATAGTAGTTATATTCATGTACATAGCAGGCAGTATTATAGTAGTTATATTCTTGTACATAGGGAGCAATATTATTGTAGTTATTGTCTTGTACATAAGAGACAGTATTAGAGTAGTTCTTTCCTGTAGAGTTGTGTATAAATGGTCCATTATATGTTCCTCATATAAGATAATAATATATAGCTTTGGTTTTCTCCAAAAAATATTTCTTTGTGAGTCTTCGCTGTCAGCTGTGTAATTTTGGAAAGTGATGTTTGACCGTTCTCAGACTTACAATTTCTTTGACCTTTTAAAATGAAATTATCAGGTTCGATGACTTGTAGATTCTATGTTTGTATTTCGCAGGGATTACAGCATTATATATATGATTATCTGAACCGAGAGAATTGCAGTAATAACCTTCCTTATCACATCTGGGTTGTGGATTGTGTTCCCTGTTAGGAAGAGAAGGGAATGGCCAGCTCTCTACTGAATGTTCCGCTGGGCGCTGTGGATGCTTCAGACCCAAAGACAGAAAAGGGAAATTCAAGTCTTATCTAATTCTTACCAACAGGGAGGGAATGGTTGAGGGAGTAAGGGTGGCTGGGACCTTAGGAGGCAGTGATCATGATATCCTTGGATGTTGGATAACAAGGGGAGGAAGACCTGAGAAGACTCAGACCTCAAGGTTGGATTTCAGAAAGGAAGATTTTACTGAACTCAGAAAGAGGAAGAATCCAATGGCTGGATGTTCTTAAGGACAGAAATGTCCAAGAAGGTTGGGAAATATTGTGGAATGAGATTCTCAAAGCACAATCGTTACCAATCCCTAAAAGAAGGAAGAATGGGAAGCATTTAAAGAGACCCGGATGGATGAACACAGAACTTGTACACATGTTAAAGAGGAAGAAAATATGTTTATCAAATGGGAAGAGGGGGGAATATCTAAAGAAGAATATAATGGGGTCTGCAGAAACTGTAGGGCAAGTGTCAGAAAAGCTAATAATGAATTGAGGCTTGTAGGAGAGGCCAAAAGCAATAAAAAATGATTTGGGGGGTTTAAAGGCAAAAGAAAAGTCAAAGATGCTATTGGATGCTTACAAGATGAAAATGGTGATTTGGTTAAGAATAATGCTGGGAAAGCAGAACTTTTAAATTCCTATTTTATATCTGTTTTCTCCCAGAAAGTAGATGTAACATCAGCTGATCTTCCCTGTGCTATTGGGGGAATACAAGAATGCAGGCTATCTGTAAGCAGAGAGATGGTGAGGGAACACTTAGCTAACTTACATGAATTACATTCTAGGATACTAAAGGGAAAAGCAGAGGTAATTGCTGAACCACTCACCATAATCTTTCATAAATCCTGGAGAACAGGAGAAGTCCCAGGAGATTGGAAAAGGGCAAATGTTGTCCCTATATTCAAAAAAGGGAAGAAGGTGGATCCTGGAAACAGATGTTAAAAAGGAAGAAAAATATGTTTATCAAATGGAAAGAGGGGGAATATCTAAAGAATTATATAATGGGGTCTGCAGAAACTGTAGGGCAAGTGTCAGGAAAGCTAATAATGAATTGAGGCTTGTAAGAGAAGCCAAAAGCTATAAAAAAAGATTTTGGGGGTCAAAAGCAGAAGAAAAGTCAAAGATGCTGATGGATGCTTACAAGATGAAAATGGTGAATTGGTTAAGAATAATGCTGAGAAGGCCGAACTTTTAAATTCCTATTTGGTATCTGTTTTCTCTCAGAAAGTAGATGGAACATCAACTGATCTTCCCTGTGCTATTGGGGGAATAAAAGAATGCAGTCTATCTATAAACAGAGAGATGGTGAGGGAACACTTAGCTAACTTTAGCGAACCCAAACCTCCAGGTGTAGATGAATTACATCCTAGGATACTAAAGGAAGCAGCGGAGGTAATTGCTGAACTATCCACTCACCATAATCTTTGAAAATTCCAGGAGAACAGAAGAAGTCCCAGAACATTGGAAAATGGCAAATGTTGTCCCTATCTTCAAAAAAGGGAAGAAGGTGGATCCAGGAAACTACAGGCCTGTGAGCCTGACTTCTATAGCGGGGAAGATCTCTAAACAGATTATTAAACAGCATGTATGCAAGTATTTGGATGAGAATGGAGTAATTAACCAGAGCCAGCATGGGTTTGTAACAAACAAGTCATGCCAGACTAATCTAATTTCCTTCTATGACAGAATCACCGACTGGGTTGATCAGGGAAATGCGGTGGATATAGTATATCTTGGCTTTAGTAAAGCATCTGACAAAGTATCTCATACCAGACTTATTGATGAAATGACCAAATGTGGGATTAACAAGGCAACTGTTAGGTGGATTCACAACTGGCTGAGTGATCGTACTCAAAGAGTGGTCATAAATGGCTGCACATCCAAGTGGGAGAATGTATCAAGTGGGACCACAAGGCTCTGTCCTAGGCCCAGTGTTGGTCAACATTGTTATAAATGATCTAGAGAAGGGAATTGTGGGAAACTGAGCAAAGTCCTACATCTGGGCAAGATAAATGATGAAAGCACATACAGAATGGGAGGAATTGGGCTAAGCAGCAGCACATGTGAAAAAGACTTGGGTATACTAATAGATCATAGACTGAACCGCCGGCCCTTTAATACGCAGACTGAGCAAAAAGACCCCTAAGGGCTCCTACCCACTTGCTTTTTTTCTATTGCAAATGTCAATGGGACTTTCTAATGTTAAAATCACAGAAGCCTAAACTTGCGATTTTTGTGCGGTGCAATTTTAATATTAGAAAGTTTTATTGAAATTTGCAGTAAAAAAACCGCAAGTGGGTAAAAGCCCTAAAAAGAGGGTTATTAATCCGGGGATTATTTTGATTTTGTGATTGGAGTCAGGAAGGAATTTTTTTCCCCTTTAAATGGGGAAAATTGGCTTCTACCTAATTGAGGTTTTTTGGCTTCCTCCCAATCAACATTGGGGGGTAATAGGCTGGCTGATCGGATGGATGGATGGATGGACATACACTGTATCAACAAAAGTATTTGGACGCTGCATGTTTTTCAGAAGTGCCTTATTCTCCTATGTAGTAACCTGCCGGACCTCCTTCTGCTTGTATTACCGCGGCCGCACGCTGTAGGTCCTGGCAGGAATAGCTGTGAGAAGAGATGGGCGTGGGTGGCGGTGTCGTGCTCGTCGCTTCAGTTTGTCCCACGAGCGCTCGATCTGATGAATTGTTATTACAAAAGGAGCAGCTTTTTATTATACCCATGCCTTCCCAGCATGCCGTTCGGCAAACTCAGTATTTGCATATTTACTTATTTTCTGCAGCGTCACAATAGTTTGTCCATATAGTGTAGTTTCGGCCTTACATACTATGTTACCCTATGAGCGGAGCAGCAGTCGGAGTAATAGTGAGGTGTCTGTTGCACTAAAGATGGGGCCCGGGACGATGCCAAGAGCTGCGGCGGGGTACGTGGCAGGTAGCCGTATTGTACTACACATCTATGTATGTTGTGTGGAGGGATGACTTCCATTACTGCACCCCACAAATAATTGAACTTGCGCATCTCTTGGAGTCCTGTAATAACTTTGACCTTTCTCATTTGTAGGATCAATATTTCCAACCTCGACTCATTTTGATATTCATCATCGCTTTATTGGCATCCAGCTGGTCAATCTATAGGTCATAAGCCAAGATCACACAATCCATAATTAGTTTAGAAGCTGGCCTATAGATTAATGGCATGCGGTTATGTATCTCACATCGATTGAGGAGACGTCCACTGAGAGATCTGCCGAGGTCTCCACTCACACAGAGCCGTGAACTCATCAAGGACATTAACATAACTGCATGTACTCGAAAGGCGGCCATCGTTGTATCGGCCATTTGTAAGGCCGGTTCCCACTTGTGTGACGCGCTTCCTGTCTGGGTCTGCAGTATTTTTGGTGGAATAGTATCGCAGTCTGCAGGGAAAACATAAGATTACCTGCCGGTAGTGAGTTCTCCATGAGCCCACGACAGCATCGGTGAGAGAGCGCCTCCCGTCCGGACAGGAACCTCCCAGATCTCTCTAGAGGCAGGCACACCCCTCACCTCCTCAGTTCTGCAGCAACATACAAAGACTAATTGAGGCCGATGCCAATAAACAAACCCGTCTTGTAGCCCTGAAGTATCGTCACGCTCTCCTGATGATGAAAACCACCATCCAAATAGATGCTCCAAATGACAGAAAATATAACAGCTTTTTAGACCCCTGGACCCAATGCCTCCCATTGTACTGGTTTCTCTATAATGAAAACAAAGGTTTGGTCCGGTGTCACCAGTAGAGCCAAATGGGATTGTTCTCAGTGATGGCTAACAAAAATAAATAATGTAATAGCGAGCTTGTGAACCTCTCGGGCTCTTCATCAGGCTAATTCCATTTTTTTGGCCTGACGAAGTGATTGGGAACAATCATTGGTTTCTCTATTGCAGGCAGTTGCACCATGGAAGACGCTCTGATGTTCCTAGTAAGGCTAATTCCCAGTAAAGAACAACTATTTCCACAATATCACCCCAATATCTTCTATTCAGGAGGAATCCAAGACAAAATTTTAGCTTGAATTCTCGATTTTATAGTTCGGAAATCCATGAAGAGAGCTGATCAGAAACAAATGTCCCAAAGTATAAAAGCGTCCTCTAACTACTCCACATAAGGAGGCAACGTCAGGGAGACTCGTATAAAATCCCCCATCAGATGTAAATTGTAGCCCCCATCGATCTGTCATCAGAACAATCTGACCTCAGATCTCCACAGATCTCTACCAGATCACTTACTGAAGACGGGCAGGGAGGAAAGAGGATTCATCTATTGTCTTTCCACTGAGAACCATCTGTCAAATTCACAGGACACTGTCAGCCGCCCCAAACAGAGGATATGAGTAACCGGGTCATAGACAGAGCCTAGAGGCTATAAGACAATGGCAGATCCTAGAGCCATAGGTGAAGCTCCGCAGCCGCAAGCCCCCGGCCAAGCACAGCCGCTATCAGTACCTGAGGTCGTAAACACAACACAAAAAGGATATAGGCCAAAGAGGCTTATACCCAAAGGCCAAAGGCAAAGCCCAGGGGCAGTAAGCCCCAAGCCAAGACCATACACATCCTCAGACAGTTCTCATATAGTCACCCCCTTACATTGCTCTCATGAACTGTTAAGTCAAAGGCAGAATCCGGCCCCATCTGCCAGATGATTCTACTCACCTGAAAGGTTGGGGATCCTCTCAGAAAGCATCAGTTCTTCTCACAGCTCCAATTAGGGTGCATTCACACGAGTGTGTGCGTGTGCGTACATAGCTGCGCACAAAACCATGCATCTATTAGAACCATTGCTTCAAATGGTGTGCTCATATGTATGTGTTTTACAGGCGTGCAAACGCAGGTACCGGCAAAACATAGGACATGCATGCACCGTAGGTCTGTGGTGCACGTCAGTATTCCCCAGCGGGCAGTCCGCTTGTCACTGAACACTGTGACAGCACTGTAACAGTGTTCAGTGAAAAGTGTACTCACCGGGGGGAGTGAAGAATCCCCTGACGTGGCTGTCACAGCTGTGGCAGAAGATCACAATGGTTTCACATGGAATTCAATGAATGGCTGAGTGCTGCCTGTGATTGGCTGAGTGCTCAGCTAATCAGATAAAGCCCTTTCAGCAGGCAGGGATTTTAAATCCTCGCCTGCTGAAAGAGATTCAGAGCAGTGCAGGGAGAAGACAGGCTGGACACGGCTGAGCCTCGGCAGCTAAGAAGAGGTGAGTATATATATATTTTTTATTTTTAACATATTTTATGAATAATTTTTAGGGAAGGGCTTATATTTAAAGCCCTTCCCCAAAAATCATTGCAGGGCTTGCCGGAAGCCCATTGCTTTCAATGGGACTACGGAAGCGCCGTTCCCATTGAAAGCAAAAGGAAAACACTGCGGTCCTCCGCCACAGCTGTCACAGCTGTGGCAGGGGATTCCTTGCTCCCGGAAGAGAGTCCCCTTGTCACTGAACACTGTGATAGTACTATTGCTTTCAACAGGACTGCGGGCAGCAGCCACGGCCCCATTGAAAGCAATGCTGCAAAGACCTGCATTTCCGCGTGTTTGTACACGTACGAGGGTGCGTGGTTTTGTGCGCAATCATGTACGCAAACGCACACGCTCATGTGAATGCACCCTTAGAGATATTAAAAGGCGCCGCTCAAACTATTACAAACTTGAACCCCATGTAATGATAAAAGCACCACAAACATCCAGGTCAGGTGCAAAAACCAAAAGAGTATATACCACCAACAAAGGGTTCTCCGACCACTGCAAGAGTATCCTCTCCATAACTTCCAGAGACAGGGAGCCAAGCATCGGCTGCAGGAGATGAGGGGATGGTTTATGGCTCACTCAGGGCCCCTAGTGGAGAATTACACCTGGACAGGTAACCTCTCATGCCAAGAAGTTTGGGAGAGAGGTCCTGCAGTCCACCTACTATAGGGTTCTGGATCAATCTGAGGCAGCCAAGTAGCAGCTACCTCCTCCAAACCATCGAATGAACAGGGAACAAGAATTAGGGAGGAAAATGGTGTGTCTGCCTTTATAGAGATCTTAGAATATCTATTTCCCTGTCAGGATGAGATGTAAGATTCCACTGGTGCAGTCATGTGCATAAAGACAACTTCTGGAAACCTAATAGATATCTGACTGACCGCATTGTAACAGAAAAGCTTCAATCAATATTTTCAGGGTTAATCCATGGTAGTGGTGATGGGGGTGGGTTCAGTTAAAGAGCGTTATCTATGTATAAGAATAAAACTACTACAATACTGCCCCTATGTACAAGCATATAACTACTATAATACTGCCCCTATGTACAAGAATATAACTACTATAATACTGCTCCCTATGTACAAGAATATAACTACTATAATACTGCAGCCTATGTACAAGAATATAACTACTATAATACTGCCCCCTATGTACAAGAATATAACTACTATAATACTGCCTCCTATGTACAAGAATATAACTACTATAATACTGCCTCCTATGTACAAGAATATAACTACTATAATACTGCCCCCTATGTACAAGTATATAACTACTATAATACTGCCCCCTATGTATAAGAATATAACTACTATAATACTGCCTCCTATGTACAAGTATATAACTACTATAATACTGCCCCCTATGTACAAGAATATAACTACTATAATATTGCTCCCATATACAAGAATATAACTACTATAATACTGCCTCCTAGGTACAAGAATATAACTACTATAATACTGCTCCCTATGTACAAGAATATAACTACTATAATACTGCCCCCTATGTACAAGAATATACCTACTATAATACTGCCCCCTATGTACAAGAATATAACTACTATAATACTGCTCCTATGTAGAAGAATATAACTACTATAATACTGCCTCCTGTGTACAAGAATATAACTACTATAATACTGCCCCCTATGTACAAGAATATAACTAATATAATACTGCCCCCTATGTATAAGAATATAACTACTATAATACTGCCTCCTATGTACAAGAATATAACTACTATAATACTGCCTCCTGTGTACAAGAATATAACTACTATAATACTGCCTCCTATGTACAAGAATATAACTACTATAATACTGCCCCCTATGTACAAGAATATAACTACTATAATACTGCCTCCTATGTACAAGAATATAACTGCTATAATACTGCCCCCTATGTACAAGAATATAACTACTATAATACTGCCTCCTATGTACAAGAATATAACTACTATAATACTGCCTCCTATGTACAAGAATATAACTACTATAATACTGCCCCCTATGTACAAGAATATAACTACTATAATACTGCCTCTTATGTACAAGAATATAACTACTATAATACTGCCTCCTATGTACAAGAATATAACTACTATAATACTGCCTCCTATGTACAAGAATATAACTGCTATAATACTGCCCCCTATGTACAAGTATATAACTACTATAATACTGCACTCTATGTACAAGTATATAACTACTATAATACTGCCCCCTATGTACAAGAATATAACTACTATAATACTGCTCCTATGTACAAGTATATAACTACTATAATACTGCCCCCTATGTACAAGAATATAACTACTATAATACTGCCCTCTATGTACAAGAATATAACTACTATAATACTGCTCCCTATATACAAGAATATAACTACTATAATACTGCCTCCTATGTACAAGAATATAACTACTATAATACTGCCCCCTATGTACAAGAATAGGACTACTATAATACTGCCCCCTGTGTACAAGAATATAACTACTATAATACTGTCCCTATGTACAAGAATATGACTACTATAATACTGTCCCCTGTGTACAAGAATATAACTACTATAATACTGCCTCCTATGTACAAGAATATAACTACTATAATACTGCCCCCTATGTACAAGAATATGACTACTATAATACTGCCCCCTGTGTACAAGAATATAACTACTATAATACTGCCCCCTATGTACAAGAATATAACTACTATAATACTGTCCCTATATACAAGAATATAACTACTATAATACTGCCCCCTATGTACAAGAATATAACATCTATAATACTGCCTCCTATGTACAAGAATATAACTACTATAATACTGCTCCCTATGTACAAGAATATAACTACTATAATACTGCCCCCTATGTACAAGAATATAACTACTATAATACTGCCCCTATGTACAAGAATATGACTACTATAATACTGCCTCCTATGTACAAGAATATGACTACTATAATACTGCCTCCTATGTACAAGAATATAACTACTATAATACTGCCCCTATGTACAAGAATATAACTACTATAATACTGCCCCCTATGTACAAGAATATAACTACTATAATACTGCCCCTATGTACAAGAATATAACTACTATAATACTGCCTCCTATGTACAAGAATATGACTACTATAATACTGCCTCTATGTACAAGAATATAACTACTATAATACTGCCCCCATGTACAAGAATATAACTACTATAATACTGCCTCCTATGTACAAGAATATGACGACTATAATACTGCCTCCTATGTACAAGAGTATAACTACTATAATACTGCCCCCTATGTACAAGAATATAACTACTATAATACTGCCTCCATGTACAAGAATATAACTACTATAATACTGCCTCCTATGCACAAGTATATAACTACTATAATACTGCCCACTATGTACAAGAATATAACTACTATAATACTGCCCCCTATGTACAAGAATATAACTACTATAATACTGCTCCCTATGTACAAGAATATAACTACTATAATACTGCCCCCTATGTACAAGAATATAACTACTATAATACTGCTCCTATATACAAGAATATAACTACTGTAATACTGCCCCATATGTACAAGAATATAACTACTATAATACTGCCCCCATGTACAAGAATATAACTACTATAATACTGCCACCTATGTACAAGAATATAACTACTATAATACTGCCCCTATGTACAAGAATATGACTACTATAATACTGCCTCCTATGTACAAGAATATGACTACTATAATACTGCCTCCTATGTACAAGAATATAACTACTATAATACTGCTCCTATGTACAAGAATATAACTACTATAATACTGCTCCTATGTACAAGAATATAACTACTATAATTCTGCCCCCTATGTACAAGAATATAACTACTATAATACTGCCCCCTATGTACAAGAATATAACTACTATAATACTGCCCCTATGTACAAGAATATAACTACTATAATACTGCTCCCTATGTACAAGAATATAACTACTATAATACTGCCCCGTATGTACAAGAATATAACTACTATAATACTGCCCCCCTATGTACAAGAATATAACTACTATAATACTGCCCCCTATGTACAAGAATATAACTACTGTAATACTGCCCCTATGTACAAGAATATAACTACTATAATACTGCCCCTATGTACAAGAATATAACTACTATAATACTGCCCCCATGTACAAGAATATAACTACTATAATACTGCCTCCTATGTACAAGAATATGACTACTATAATACTGCCTCTATGTACAAGAATATAACTACTATAATACTGCCCCCATGTACAAGAATATAACTACTATAATACTGCCTCCTATGTACAAGAATATGACGACTATAATACTGCCTCCTATGTACAAGAATATAACTACTATAATACTGCCCCCTATGTACAAGAATATAACTACTATAATACTGCCTCCATGTACAAGAATATAACTACTATAATACTGCCTCCTATGCACAAGTATATAACTACTATAATACTGCCCACTATGTACAAGAATATAACTACTATAATACTGCCCCCTATGTACAAGAATATAACTACTATAATACTGCTCCCTATGTACAAGAATATAACTACTATAATACTGCCCCCTATGTACAAGAATATAACTACTATAATACTGCTCCTATATACAAGAATATAACTACTGTAATACTGCCCCATATGTACAAGAATATAACTACTATAATACTGCCCCCATGTACAAGAATATAACTACTATAATACTGCCTCCTATGTACAAGAATATGACTACTATAATACTGCTCCCTATGTACAAGAATATAACTACTATAATACTGCTCCCTATGTACAAGAATATAACTACTATAATACTGCTCCCTATGTACAAGAATATAACTACTATAATACTGCCCCCTATGTACAAGAATATAACTACTATAATACTGCCTCCTCTGTACAAGAATATAACTGCTATAATACTGCCTCCTATGTACAAGAATATAACTACTATAATACTGCCTCCTATGTACAAGTATATAACTACTATAATACTGCCCCCTATGTACAAGTATATAACTACTATAATACTGCCCCCTATGTACAAGTATATAACTACTATAATACTGCCCCCTATGTACAAGAATATAACTTCTATAATACTGCAACCTATGTACAAGAATATAACTACTAGAATACTGCCCCCTATGTACAAGTATATAACTACTATAATACTGCTCCCTATGTACAAGAATATAACTACTATAATACTGCCCCCTATGTACAAGAATATAACTACTATAATACTGCAACCTATGTACAAGAATATAACTACTATAATACTGCCCCTTATGTACAAGTATATAACTACTATAATACTGCCCCCTATGTACAAGAATATAACTACTATAATACTGCCCCCTATGTACAAGAATATGACTACTATAATACTGCCCCCTATGTACAATAATATAACTACTATAATACTGCCCCCTATGTACAAGAATATGACTACTATAATACTGCCCCCTATGTACAATAATATAACTACTATAATACTGCCCCCTATGTACAAGAATATGACTACTATAATACTGCCCCCTATGTACAAGAATATAACTACTATAATACTGCCCACTATGTACAAGACTATAACTACTATAATACTGCCCCCTATGTACAAGAATATAACTTGTATAATACTGCCCCCTATGTACATGAATATAACTACTATAATACTGCTCCCTATGTACAAGAATATAACTACTATAATACTGCCCCCTATGTACAATAATATAACTACTATAATACTGCCCCCTATGTACAAGAATATGACTACTATAATACTGCCCCCTATGTACAATAATATAACTACTATAATACTGCCCCCTATGTACAAGAATATGACTACTATAATACTGCCCCCTATGTACAATAATATAACTACTATAATACTGCCCCCTATGTACAAGAATATGACTACTATAATACTGCCCCCTATGTACAAGAATATAACTACTATAATACTGCCCACTATGTACAAGACTATAACTACTATAATACTGCCCACTATGTACAAGACTATAACTACGATAATACTGCTCCTATGTACAAGAATATAACTACTATAATACTGCCCCTATGTACAAGAATATAACTACTATAATACTGCCCCCTATGTACAAGAATATAACTACTATAATACTGCTACTATGTACAAGAATATAACTACTATAATACTGCCCCTATGTACAAGAATATAACTACTATAATACTGCCCCCATGTACAAGAATATAACTACTATAATACTGCCTCCTATGTACAAGAATATGACTACTATAATACTGCCTCTATGTACAAGAATATAACTACTATAATACTGCCCCCATGTACAAGAATATAACTACTATAATACTGCCTCCTATGTACAAGAATATGACGACTATAATACTGCCTCCTATGTACAAGAATATAACTACTATAATACTGCCCCCTATGTACAAGAATATAACTACTATAATACTGCCCCCTATGTACAAGAATATAACTACTATAATACTGCCTCCATGTACAAGAATATAACTACTATAATACTGCCTCCTATGCACAAGTATATAACTACTATAATACTGCCCACTATGTACAAGAATATAACTACTATAATACTGCCCCCTATGTACAAGAATATAACTACTATAATACTGCTCCCTATGTACAAGAATATAACTACTATAATACTGCCCCCTATGTACAAGAATATAACTACTATAATACTGCTCCTATATACAAGAATATAACTACTGTAATACTGCCCCATATGTACAAGAATATAACTACTATAATACTGCCCCCATGTACAAGAATATAACTACTATAATACTGCCTCCTATGTACAAGAATATGACTACTATAATACTGCTCCCTATGTACAAGAATATAACTACTATAATACTGCCCCTATGTACAAGAATATAACTACTATAATACTGCTCCCTATGTACAAGAATATAACTACTATAATACTGCCCCCTATGTACAAGAATATAACTACTATAATACTGCCTCCTCTGTACAAGAATATAACTGCTATAATACTGCCTCCTATGTACAAGAATATAACTACTATAATACTGCCTCCTATGTACAAGTATATAACTACTATAATACTGCCCCCTATGTACAAGTATATAACTACTATAATACTGCCCCCTATGTACAAGTATATAACTACTATAATACTGCCCCCTATGTACAAGAATATAACTTCTATAATACTGCAACCTATGTACAAGAATATAACTACTAGAATACTGCCCCCTATGTACAAGTATATAACTACTATAATACTGCTCCCTATGTACAAGAATATAACTACTATAATACTGCCCCCTATGTACAAGAAGATAACTACTATAATACTGCCCCCTATGTACAAGTATATAACTACTATAATACTGCCCCCTATGTACAAGTATATAACTACTATAATACTGCCCCCTATGTACAAGAATATAACTTCTATAATACTGCAACCTATGTACAAGAATATAACTACTAGAATACTGCCCCCTATGTACAAGTATATAACTACTATAATACTGCTCCCTATGTACAAGAATATAACTACTATAATACTGCCCCCTATGTACAAGAATATAACTACTATAATACTGCCCCTTATGTACAAGTATATAACTACTATAATACTGCTCCGTATGTACAAGAATATAACTTGTATAATACTGCCCCCTATGTACATGAATATAACTACTATAATACTGCTCCCTATGTACAAGAATATAACTACTATAATACTGCCCCCTATGTACAATAATATAACTACTATAATACTGCCCCCTATGTACAAGAATATGACTACTATAATACTGCCCCCTATGTACAATAATATAACTACTATAATACTGCCCCCTATGTACAAGAATATGACTACTATAATACTGCCCCCTATGTACAATAATATAACTACTATAATACTGCCCCCTATGTACAAGAATATGACTACTATAATACTGCCCCCTATGTACAAGAATATAACTACTATAATACTGCCCACTATGTACAAGACTATAACTACTATAATACTGCCCACTATGTACAAGACTATAACTACGATAATACTGCCCCCTATATACAAGAATATAACTACTATAATACTGCTCCCTATGTACAAGAATATAACTACTATAATACTGCTACTATGTACAAGAATATAACTACTATAATACTGCTACTATGTACAAGAATATAACTACTATAATACTGCCTCCTATGTACAAGAATATAACTACTATAATACTGCCTCCTATGTACAAGAATATAACTACTATAATACTGCCCCCTATGTACAAGAATATAACTACTATAATACTGCTCCCTATGTACTTGAATATAACTACTATAATACTGCCCCTATGTACAAGAATATAACTACTATAATACTGCTCCTGTGTACAAGAATATAACTACTATAATACTGCCCCCTATGTACAAGAATATAACTGCTATAATACTGCTCCCTATGTACAAGAATATAACTACTATAATACTGCCCCCTATGTACAAGAATATAACTACTATAATGCTGCCTCCTATGTACAAGAATATAACTACTATAATACTGCCTCCCATGTACAAGAATATAACTAATATAATACTGCTCCTATGTACAAGAATATAACTACTATAATACTGCCCCCTATATACAAGAATATAACTGCTATAATACTGCCCACTATGTACAAGAATATAACTACTATAATATTGCTCCCTATATACAAGAATATAACTGCTATAATACTGCCCCCTATGTACAAGAATATAACTACTATAATACTGCCCCCTATATACAAGAATATAACTGCTATAATACTGCCCACTATGTACAAGAATATAACTACTATAATATTGCTCCCTATATACAAGAATATAACTGCTATAATACTGCCCCTATGTACAAGAATATAACTACTATAATACTGCTCCTGTGTACAAGAATATAACTACTATAATACTGCTCCTGTGTACAAGAATATAACTACTATAATACTGCCCCCTATGTACAAGAATATAACTGCTATAATACTGCTCCCTATGTACAAGAATATAACTACTATAATACTGCTCCCTATGTACAAGAATATAACTACTATAATACTGCTCCCTATGTACAAGAATATAACTACTATAATACTGCCTCCTATGTACAAGAATATAACTACTATAATACTGCCTCCTATGTACAAGAATATAACTACTATAATACTGCCCCCCTATGTACAAGAATATAACTACTATAATATTGCTCCCTATGTACAAGAATATAACTGCTATAATACTGCCCACTATGTACAAGAATATAACTACTATAATACTGCCCCCTATATACAAGAATATAACTACTATAATACTGCCTCCTATGTACAAGAATATAACTACTATAATACTGCCCCTATGTACAAGAATATAACTACTATAATACTGCCCACTATGTACAAGAATATAACTACTATAATACTGCCCCCTATATACAAGAATATAACTGCTATAATACTGCCCCCTATATACAAGAATATAACTACTATAATACTGCTCCTATGTACAATAATATAACTACTATAATACTGCTCCTATGTACAAGAATATAACTGCTATAATACTGCCCCCTATGTACAAGAATATAACTACTATAATACTGCCCCCTATATACAAGAATATAACTACTGTAATACTGCTCTTATGTGCAAGAATATAGCTACTATAATACTGCCCCCTATGTACAAGAATATAACTACTATAATACTGCTCCTATGTACAAGAATATAACTGCTATAATACTGCCCCCTATGTACAAGAATATAACTACTATAATACTGCCCCCTATATACAAGAATATAACTACTGTAATACTGCTCTTATGTGCAAGAATATAACTACTATAATACTGCTCCTGTGTACACATATGTGCATGTATGATGGTTAGAGGTTGCTCACAATAAATAAGAGCTGTTTTTCTGCCCTGGGCACTCTGTAGAGCTGCTTGCTGTCTTCTATTGAGATGTAAAGCTAATTTATACCGTCGTCTGCACGCGGTTTCGGGTTATATCTTCTCGGGGTGATGGGATTTACACTTGATCCGGGTTCTCAATCACTGAGATTGTGTTATCTAGATGAGCGCTTAGGCCATGGAAGGTCTGATGCTTCATCTCACATGAATGTAATTCAGCTCCTGTAATTGCGCCATTAATATCGCATTGTCGTGTTAATGTTTTATCTTCTACATATTTATGGGTTATTAAGTGTTACAAGTGAAGCTTTCAGCCATTCACGGTGACTAATATACGGTAGAACAACCACCTTCTATAGAATTACTGTTGACAATGGAGATTGCGGAAATTCACATTTATGTATTTGGAGTTTTATTGCACAGATCGCCATATGAATCGCCACGAGATGTTCTTGCATTAGAGTTCCTTCTAGCGGCGGTACGCCTGGACCGAAATGATAGAAGGAAACAAGAGCCCAGAATTATCTGGAGGAGAGCAGTGTCACCCATCTGGTCCACCTTGGCAGACAGACCTTTCGTTTCATGCCCAAGAGCAGTAGAGTATACGATGAAGAGGTCCACAGACAGCAGTTAGTTTGGTCATGAATAAATGTCATATAGAGGTCATTAGAATGCCGTAACATAGAAACCAATGACTGTCCCCAGTAAGGGAAGCCAAGTCATCCTGTAGATATGGTACCTTTTAATGGCTACAAAAATACATGATGTCACTGCAAGCTCTTGGGTTCTTCTATCGACCCTTCATCAAGCTAATGAAACTGGTTTAGATGGCACACAATTATAACATACAGATGCGGGGGTGGTGGTGGTGGTGGGGGGGGGGGGGCACCCGTCTTGTTTTAAATAAATGTACACACAGAAATTTAACACTTAAAATAACACCAATCTGAGCAAAGAGATAGATGCTTAATCAGTCCACTGGGCTGAGAAATGTGATAGTTTAACGATGTCTGTTATCTCTGCTTGGACTGCACATGGAAGGAGATGGAAACACTACCACTGCAGCACCACCTACTGGATGGCAACATTCTTACAATGAATTTCTGAATTTTTATGAGAAAAACTAAAAAAACAAGCAGTAATTGGGTGGAGGACTCCCGTATTGACCTCCTTCAGACATTTCACATTATACACTTATGCAAGAATCCTGGGCTAAGGTTCATTCCATTCTTGAGAGTATCAAACATGGCCACAAATGTATACACCCAAATTCTTCTGACGCTGTGATTTAAAGTTGCCCTTCAGTATGATAACTCTGCTCTATGCTATGGCTTTACCACAAAAATGTTTTGCCACAAGTAATTCCTTCTCTTCCTCTCTAATTGAGTGGCAATGAGATCTCATCCTCGGTCTCAGTTTTTATCTAGTTTCCCCAACATTAAAGCCCCCAACAGGACATTTACTGCACAGCAACAGGTACACATCATCAGACATGGAACGTGTGAATGTCCCTGGTATCTTATACTCCTGCTGTGTGTTGGGGATCTGTATCCTGTCTGCGGTCCGTACATGTCAGCAGGTCTTACAGCTCCTTACATTACAGGGATAAGTTCCTTCTTTGTGTGTCGGAGGACAATGCACTCCTGATTATAAAGCTTCTCAGACTTGGAGGTCGCCTGTAACACAGAAGGGGAGGGTCCAGGAATCTGGTGGTCAGACGGTCATCCTTGTGTAGGTATGGTGGAGTTTCCATGCGGACTTCCTTAGTACCTCTAGTTGTGGATTGTAGGTCACTACTAGAGGTACACGATTGTTTTCATCCTTCTCTGTATATTGGAGTAGTTGATTCCTAGGTCTCCTGGTGGCTCTGGTGATTCCTGGGTATTCTGGTGGCTCTGTTGATTCCTGGCTATTCTGGTGGCTTTGGTGATTCCTCGGTATCCTGGTGGTTCTGGTGACTCCTGGATATCCTGGTGGCTCTGGTGATTTGGTCATCAGTTGAGGTGGGATGGTCTCCCTGATTTATAAATGTCTTTTTGAGATTGTATAAATGTTCCTCTCTTTCTGTTGGCTTGGAGCAGATCCGGTTGTATCTGATGGCCTAGCTGTAGACTATGGACTTTTTGATGTGCTTAGGATGGGAACTGTCCCATCTGAGGTATGTAGGCCCATCAGTCAGTTTTCGTTATAGGGATATCTGTATTGAGTTGTTCAAAAATTTTGTGGTGTTGTCCAGAAAGTTGATTTCTGTATCCGAGTAGCTTAATGTCAGGCTTATGGTGGGTGGAATGCATTGAATCTCTCATGGAATTTTATTAATTCTTGTTCGGTGTGGGTCCAGATGATTATGATGTCATCAATGTAGAGGCCAATGGTTTGCTGGGGCAGGAGGCCAGAAAGTCACTCTCCAATTCTGACAGGAAAAAGTTGGCATACTGTGGTGCCATTTTACTGCCCATGGCAGTTCCGGTAAGTTGCAGGAATATCTTTTTGTCAAAGCAGAAATTGTGTATAAGAATGAATCTTGTGTTTTGTAACACGGATTCAGAGGCAACCTTGTTGGCCATAAGGTGTACCTGGCAGGCAGTCAGTCCATCTTCCCATCTTCGGTGGGATGTTGGACTATAAGGATTCCACATCTATGGTGGCCAGGATGTTACTGTCAGCGAGGGGACCTATGGTTGACAGTTTGTTCAGTAAGTCCATGGTGTCCTGCAAGTAGCTGGTTGTATTACTCACCAGTGGTTTGAGGACACCTTCTACCCATCCTGAGATTCCTTCAGTGAGGGTCCCACACTTGAGATAATTGGCCTCCCTGGGTTGCCAGCCTTATGTAGTTTAGGAAGCATGTAGAACAGTGAAGTATGAACCTTTTAGAGACTGAGTGCCCAAACTGCTGCCCAAAACCCACTTATGTATATCAAAGTGCCAACATATCAGGGGGCGGGGCTTACTGCGACATATGATTTTTACCTCCATTATTATAACGATAGGGTCATTTCAAAATAGACAGTGAGAATGCAATGTCTTTTTTTCCTAGCTGGAGCATAGGCGTACCATTCGTGTGGATTTTGGCTGGAAATCAGTTGCTTTTCCGCAGCAAATTTCCTACTATGCAACACTCCCCCTCACTTCAGCCGAAGGCTTCCCGCTGTCAGCATTCCCAGGGGCCAAGTCAGGTGCGGCGCTACTGGTCAGCCCTACAGACATTGGTATAATCAATAACAGAATATTCATCAGTATAACCATTACTGGAATGCCACTACTATAACCAATACTAGAATATTCACCAGTATAACCAATAGTAGAATGCCCCTAGTATACACAATAAAAGAATGCCACTATAATAACTATTACTTGAATGCCCCCAATTTAACCATTACTAGAATGCCATTGGTATAACCAATCATACAATATTCACCAATATAACCAATTCTAGAATGCCACCAGTATAACCAATACACTAATGCCACCAGTATAACCAATACTAGAATGCCACCAGTATAACCAATACTAGAATGCCACCAGTATAACCAATACACTAATGCCACCAGTATAACCAATTCTAGAATGCCACCAGTATAACCAATTCTAGAATGAGGCCAGTATAACCAATACTAGAATGCTACCAGTATCACCAATACACTAATGCCCCCAGTAAAACCAATACTTTAATACCACCAGTATAACCAATACTAGAATGCCACCAGTATAACCAATACTAGAATGCCACCAGTATCACCAATACACTAATGCCCCCAGTAAAACCAATACTTTAATACCACCAGTATAACCAATACTAGAATGCCACCAGTATAACCAATACTAGAATGCCACCAGTATCACCAATACACTAATGCCCCCAGTAAAACCAATACTTTAATACCACCAGTATAACCAATACTAGAATGCCACCAGTATAACCAATACTAGAATGCCACCAGTATAACCAATACTAGAATGCCACCAGTATAACCAATACTAGAATGCCACCAGTATCACCAATACACTAATGCCACCAGTATAACCAATACTAGAATGCCACCAGTATAACCAATTCTAGAATGCCACCACTATAACCAATACTAGAATGAGGCCAGTATAACCAATACTAGAATGCCACCAGTATAACCAATACACTAATGCCACCCGTATAACCAATACTAGAATGCTACCAGTATCACCAATACACTAATGCCCCCAGTAAAACCAATACTTTAATACCACCAGTATAACCAATACTAGAATGAGGCCAGTTTAACCAATACCCTAATGCCCCCAGTATAACCAATACTAGAATGCCAACAGTATAACCAATACTAGAATGCCACCAGTATAACCAATACTAGAATGCCACCAGTATCACCAATACACAAATGCCACCAGTTTAACCAATACTAGAATGCCACTAGTATACCCAATTCTAGAATGCCACCAGTATAACCAGTAAACTAATGCCACCAGTACAACCAATACACTAATGCCACCAGTATAATAAATAATAATAATCTTTATTTGTATAGCGCCAACTTATTCCGCAGCGCTTATATAACCAATACTAGAATGCCACCAGTATAACCAATACTAGAATGCTAACCAATACAAGAATGAGGCTAGTTTAAGCAATACTAGAATGCCACCAGGATTACTGATACTAGAATGCCATCAGTATAACCAATACTAGAATGCCACCAGTATAACCAATACACTAATGCCACCAGTATAACCAATACTAGAATGCCACCAGTATAACCAATACACTAATGCCACCAGTATAACCAATACTAGAATGCCACCAGTATAACCAATACTAGAATGCTAACCAATACTAGAATGAGGCTAGTTTAACCAATACTAAAATGCCACCAGGGTTACTGATACTAGAATGCCATCAGTATAACCAATACTAGAATGCCACCAGTATAACCAATACACTAATGCCACCAGTATAATCAATACACTAATGCCACCAGTATAACCAATACTAGAATGCCACCAGTATAACCAATACTAGAATGCTAACCAACACTAGAATGAGGCTAGTTTAACCAATACTAAAATGCCACCACGGTTACTGATACTAGAATGCCATCAGTATAACCAATACTAGAATGCCACCAGTATAACCAATACACTAATGCCACCAGTATAACCAATACTAGAATGCCACCAGTATAACCAATACTAGAATGCCATCAGTGTAACCAATACTAGAATGCCACCAGTATAACCAATACTAGAATGCCACCAGTATAACCAATACTAGAATGCCATCAGTGTAACCAATACTAGAATGCCGCCAGTATAACCAATACTAGAATGCCACCAGTATAACCAATACTAGAATGCCACTAGTATAACCAATACTAGAATGCCATCAGTGTAACCAATACTAGAATGCCATCAGTATAACCAATACTAGAATGCCATCAGTATAACCAATACTAGAATGCCACCAGAATAATCAATACTAGAATGCCACCAGTATAACCAATACTAGAATGCCACCAGTATAACCAATACTAGAATGCCACCAGGATTACCGATACTAGAATGCCATCAGTATAACCAATACTAGAATGCCATCAGTATAACCAATACTAGAATGCCATCAGTATAACCAATACTAGAAGGCCATCAGTGTAACCAATACTAGAATGCCACCAGGATTACCGATACTAGAATGCCACCAGTATAACCAATACTAGAATGCCATCAGTATAACCGATACTAGAATGCCATCAGTATAACCAATACTAGAATGCCATCAGTATAACCAATACTAGAATGCCATCAGTATAACCAATACTAGAATGCCACCAGGATTACCGATACTAGAATGCCACCAGGATTACCGATACTAGAATGCCATCGGTATAACCAACACTGGAATGTCGGCAATGTAATTAATAGAATACCACTGGTATAGCTAATATTAGAATATTCATATGAACTATTAGAATGCCATCGGTATAACCAATAGCAGAATATTCACCATTATAGCCATTAATGGACTGTCACTGGTAGAACAAATACAACAATATCACCAGTATAACCAGTACTGGAATATTTAGCAGTGCAACTATTACTAGAATGCCCCGAATTTAACTATTTAATATTGGAATGCCATCAGTACAACCAATACTAGAATATTCAGCAGCATAAATATTACTAGCATGTCACCAGTATAACCAGTACTAGGATGTTCACCCGGATTGTCTTTACTAGTGCCGCCATTAGCATGTCATCAGTATAACCAGTACTAGGATGTTCACCCGGATTGTCTTTACTAGTGCCGCCATTAGCATGTCACCAGTATAACCAGTACTAGAATATTCAGCAGCATAAATATTACTAGCATGTCACCAGTATAACCAGTACTAGGATGTTCACCCGGATTGTCTTTACTAGTGCCGCCATTGGCATGTCACCAGTATAACCAGTACTAGAATGTTCACCCGGATTGTCTTTACTAGTGCCGCCATTAGCTTGTCATCTGTATAACCATCAGCGTGAATTCGCAGTGGTGCAAAAATCTTGCGAGTTTTGTGTGTTGTGAAATGCAGGACTAGCGCACGAAAATAGAGCCCATTATTTGCAATGGGCATTTTGGCGTTGGAGAATTTTGACTCGCAGCGATGCTTCACGACGGAGAAATCGTAGCTTGTTCTACTTTTGTGCAAGTTTTGTCCAAGACTAGAACACGCAAATGTGCAGCATTCCGTACATCGCACAGGACACGGGCGGGGTGTCCATGCGCTGCGTATTGTGAGTCTCGCCTCAGAAATTCAGGCACAACTTGCTGTCGCTCATGCCATCATTAGAGCGATCATGAGAATATTTTCGGTGTATTACCTGTTAGACAGTCGTCAGTGTATTTACTGCCTGCCATAAGTGTTGTACAGAACTGACTATGTTAGATCTGCTACATTTGTCTGCTGCCCTCTTGCTGTCCCTGATGGACTCAGGCATCACTCTACTCCTTCTGTATAAATGTACCTATTTCTTCGACGTTCTATCTGCACTAGGTCACCTGTAAAGATAAGCGAGCACCAAAATACTCGGTAGCTCGAGTCGAACTTTTTGTAATGCTCGAGAGCTCATTTCGAGTAACGAACCCCATTAAAGTCAATGGGCGACTTGAGCATTTTTGTATGGGACCGATGCTCCGCATAGGTCATGACTTGTGAAACACCAGAAAACATCAGAAAGTCATGGAAACACCACATAGCCGGATAGGGCAGGGCAGGGGCAGCATGCAGGGCTGCATCTGAGGCTCCCAGGTCCCACCATTAAGCCAAAAGAGGGGCAAGAGTCTGGCATCACCCCCTAACAATTAACTTGGGACAAACCCTCATTAGCACGGCACATGCACTGGCACATCTTAGCTAAACACCACACTACCTGCAACCAAGGACAATCACTGCCTGCGGGCGACACCGCCGCCTCTTTTCCTGGGTTACATGCTGGCATTGCTGTCCAACCACCCCGCACGACCCTGCGTGCACAGCACACACAAAATATACCTTGCGCAGCGTTCAGATGCCCTCATGCCACACGCTCACTTCATAGCCACACCACCCTCATGTCTATTTATAAGTGCGTACTGGATGAGGAGGAACCGCAGGCACACACTGCAGAGGGTTGGCGGGGCCAGGCAGCGACCCTCTTTGAAAGTGTGGGCGATAGCCATGCTGATGAGAATTGATTATAAATTGACGTATGATCATCCTTCCAATCCCGTGACACCTCCGTCACAAAATTGTCAGGAGCTGCAAATGTGGGCATAAAGGGGACTCAGGTGCCAGCACTTCTACACATCTCAACAATGCAGCAATACTCTGTGTGGGAAGCACGTGAGCGGGCCCAGGGTCAGGCTCGGTCCCAGCCTCCATCTTGTGTGATCCAACGTGCCCTGAGTTACATAGCAATGGGAAATCCATGTGTCCCCACACAATTCATTCTGTGTAGGTGTCAGATAGCTCAACACCACAATGGGAAGTCTTTGAGTTCCTTGGGCTCGCCTATGCTATCGGTGCACAAAGATGGTATTACACAGGAAGAAATCAGAGTGCCCAAGCATGGCAGAGTTTCACCCCGCCAAGGACCTCGGCCTCGGCCCACATTTCTGCCCAATTCATTTTTTGTATGTGTCAGATAGCTGAACAATGCTATGGGAAAGCCTTTGTGCACCCACAGCATAGGCGAGCCCATGAAACTCAAAGACTGTATTAAACATAAAGAAAAGAGAGTGACCAAACATGGCAGAGTTTCACCCAACACTTCTGCCCTAGTCATTCAGTGTATTTGTGCCAGATAGGTAAAACACTGCAATGGGAAAGCCACCTGCACCCTAGCCAAGTCAGTCACTGTATTTCTGCCAGACAGGTAAAACAACGCAATGGGAAGTCTTTGTGCACCCACAGCATAGGCGAGCCTGTGAAACTCAAAGACGGTATTACACATAAAGAATTCAGAGCGCCCAAACAAGGCAGTTTCACCCCACCCAGGATCTCGGCTTTGGCTCACACCCTCAGTAATCGTGGGCATAAAGCGGACTCCGATGCTAGTACAGCAGTAAACGTCTCATTAATGCAGTAACGCTCCTTTTTTTGGTCCAAACCAGTTTCTCAGATAACTGGGGTAACACGAGAGAAAATACATGTTGCCCAGTGCTGATCCTCAGACCCCAAGCAGGAGAAGGTGGCATAATAAGGCCGAGAAACCATGACCGAGGTAGGACCCGCAATACTCTGTGTGGGAAGTACATGAGCGGGCACTGGGTCAGGCTTGGTCCCAGCCTCCACCTGGTGTGACCCAAGGTGCCGTGAGTTACATAGCAATGGGAAATCCATGTGTCCCCACACACTTCCTTCTGTGTATGTGTCAGGCAGCTGAACACCGCAATGGGAAACCTTGGTGCACCCACAGTATAGGCGGACCCCAGTAACATTTCTATAGCAAGAGTATAGGTGAACCCCTCAAACCTTTCATAACCAAGTCTATAGGCGAACCCCTCAAACCTTTCAGTAGCAAGAGTATAGGCAGACCCCAGTAACATTTCTGTAGCAAGAGTATAGGCGGACCCCTGTAACATTTCTGTAGCAAGAGTATAGGCAGACCCCAGTAACATTTCTGTAGCAAGAGTATAGGCAGACCCCAGTAACATTTCTGTAGCAAGAGTATAGGCAGACCCCAGTAACATTTCTGTAGCAAGAGTATAGGCAGACCCCAGTAACATTTCTGTAGCAAGAGTATAGGCAGACCCCAGTAACATTTCTGTAGCAAGAGTATAGGCGGACCCCAGTAACATTTCTGTAGCAAGAGTATAGGCAGACCCCAGTAACATTTCTGTAGCAAGAGTATAGGCAGACCCCAGTAACATTTCTGTAGCAAGAGTATAGGTGGACCCCAGTAACATTTCTGTAGCAAAAGTATAGGCAGACCCCAGTAACATTTCTGTAGCAAGAGTATAGGCAGACCCCAGTAACATTTCTGTAGCAAGAGTATAGGCAGACCCCAGTAACATTTCTGTAGCAGAAGTATAGGCGGACCCCAGTAACATTTCTGTAGCAGAAGTATAGGTGGACCCCAGTAACATTTCTGTAGGAAGAGTATAGGCAGACCCCAGTAACATTTCTGTAGGAAGAGTATAGGCGGACCCCAGTAACATTTCTGTAGCAAGAGTATAGGCAGACCCCAGTAACATTTCTGTAGCAGAAGTATAGGTGGACCCCAGTAACATTTCTGTAGGAAGAGTATAGGCAGACCCCAGTAACATTTCTGTAGGAAGAGTATAGGCAGACCCCAGTAACATTTCTGTAGGAAGAGTATAGGCGGACCCCAGTAACATTTCTGTAGCAGAAGTATAGGTGGACCCCAGTAACATTTCTGTAGGAAGAGTATAGGTGGACCCCAGTAACATTTCTGCAGGAAGAGTATAGGCGGACCCCAGTAACATTTCTGTAGCAAGAGTATAGGCGGACCCCAGTAACATTTCTGTAGCAAAAGTATAGGCAGACCCCAGTAACATTTCTGTAGCAAGAGTATAGGCGGACCCCAGTAACGTTTCTGTAGCAAGAGTATAGGCGGACCCCAGTAACATTTCTGTAGCAAGAGTATAGGCGGACCCCAGTAACATTTCTGTAGCAGAAGTATAGGGAGACCCCAGTAACTTTTCTGTAGCAGAAGTATAGGCAGACCCCAGTAACATTTCTGTAGCAAGAGTATAGGCGAATACCTGAAAAAATTTGGTTACCAAGAGTATAGGCGAAGGCCGGAAAGATAACAGTATAGGCAAGCTGCTATTCCACTATTGCTCTTCGCTGCTCATACAGCCTGGCCAACATGTGCAGCGTAGAATTCCAGTCGGTGCACTGGCAGATTAAACTGACGTTGCAGGGTGCTCAGGGTGGCAGCGTCCGTGGTGGACTTGCGGAAATGTGCGCAAACGCTGCGCACCTTGCCGTGCAGGTCAGACAAGCGGGGGTAGTTTTTCAGAAACCGCTGAACCACCAGATTGAAGACGTGGGCCAGGCATGGCACGTGTGTGAGGCTGCCGAGCTGCAGAGCCGCCACCAGGTTACGGCCGTTGTCACACACGACCATGCCCGGTTGGAGGCTCAGCGGCGAAAGCCAGAGGTCGGTCTGCTCTGTCAGACCCTGCAGCAGTTCGGGGGTCGTGTGCCTCTTGTCATCTAGGCTGAGTAGTTTCAGCACAGCCTGCTGACGCTTGCCCACCGCTGTGCTGCCGTGCGCTACCGACTGCTGGTGATGTGCTCACACTTCTTTATTGAGAGGTAGAGGTGGCAGAGGAGGGGGGGGGGGGGTTAGAATAGGTGGCATAAAACGCTCCAGATACCAGCACCGAGGTAGGACCCGCTGTTCTGGTTGTGGGTAGGATGTGAGCGGTCCCAGACTCTGACTCGGTCTCAGCCTCCACCAAATTCACCCAATGTGCCGTCAGGGAGATATAGTGGCCCTGCCCGCCAGTACTTGTCCACGTGTCCGTAGTTAAGTGGACCTTCCCAGTAACCGCGTTGGTGAGGGCATGATTTATGTTGCGGGAGACGTGCCGGTGTAGGGCTGGGACGGCACACCGGGTAAAACAGTGGCAACTGTGGACCGAGTAGCGCGGGACCGTCACCGCCATCATGTTTTTGAAAGCCTCCGTTTCCACAAGCCTGTACGGCAGCATCTCCAGGCTGATTAATTTGGCAATGTGCACGTTTAAAGCTTGTGCGTGTGGGTGGGTGGGGGCGTATTTCCGCTTCCGATCCAATGCTTGTGTTAGCGACAGCTGAACACTGCGCTGAGAGACATTAGGGGGGAGAGGCAGTGGTGCAACCCAGAGGTGTGAATGGCCTTCGTCCCACCTTGTGGGGTGCTTGGCCATCATATGCCTCCTCATGCTGGTGGTGAGGCTGGTAGTGGTGGGTCCCCGGCTGATCTTGTTGCGACACAGGTTGCACAACACTGTTCGTCGGTCGTCCACGCTTCAACTAAAAAACATCCACATCTTTGAACACCTAGCCCTCTGCAGAGGAGCTTGCCGTGAGGGGGTGCTTTGGGAAACAGTTGGGGGATTCTTTGCTCTGGCCCTGCCTCTACCCCTGGCCACCCCACTGCCTCTTCCAACCTGCCCTGCTGCTGCACTTGCCTCCCCCTCTGAAGATCTGTCCTCAGTAGGCTTAGCAAACCAGGTGGGGTTAGTCACCTCATTGTCCAGCGGCTCTTCCTCCGAATCCTCTGTGCGCTCCTCCCTCGGACTTACTGCCCTTACTACTACCTCACTGACAGACAACTGTGTCTCATCGTCATCTTCATCCACAAAAAGCTCTTGAGACAGTTGCCGTAAGTCCCCAGCTTTATCACCCGGATTCTGGGAACTTTCCAAAGGTTGGGCATCGGTCACGACAAACTCCTCAAGTGAGAGAGGAACCGTTTTTTCCCACTCATGGCAGGGGCCCGAGAACAGTTCCTGGGAGTCTGCCTGCTCATGAATGTGTCATTTTCATGGAGTGAGGAGGCTGGGAGGAAGGAGGAGCAGCCAGAGGATTCAGAGTTGCAGTCCCTAGGCCGGGAGTAGTGGACAGCGTAGAAGACTGGGTGGTGGATACATTGCTGGATGCATTTTCTGCCATCCACGACCGGACCTGCTCACACTGCTCTGTTTGTAATAAAGGTCTAACACTCGATCCTGTAAATTGTGATATGAAGCTGGGGAGCCCAGAAGCTTGCCTCTCTCCTAATCCCACAGCAGCAGCCGGCTGGGATACACCTGGACCAGGAACTCGCCCTGTGTCCACACCCTCACTTGGACGTCCGCATCCTCGACCCTTACCCCTACTCCTCATCATGGCGGATTAAGAATAGAGCAGGGCCCAAATAAATTACCCCACTGTACAGCACTGACAACTGTGGTTAATTCACCGCACACAGAGACTTGTAGATAGAGGCGGCTCTATGCTGTGACTTGTGTCTTGCGCTGATACCTAGGGGTAATTTACCGCACACAGAGACTTGTAGATAGCGGAGGCTCTATGCTGTGACCGCTGTCTTGCGCTGATACCTAGGGGTAATTTACCGCTCGCAGAGACTTGTAGATAATAGAGGCTGTGTGGAGTGGGAGAAGACTCTAAAGCCAGTGGATAGTGCTGGTAACTGCGGCGATCTCAACCCCACCAAGGAAAGGGTATTGTGAGACGCTCTGCACAGCGGCAGAGCTGAAATACTCTGCAGTGGCCCCGGTAATATTACAGTACTGTTTAGCGGTGAGACCGTTGTCTAATGCACTGCAAACAGAGAACGGTATAACTGAGGTAGTTTGCAGCAGGCTAGGAAATGTTAGAGTGCAGTTTCACGGTGAGAGCTGGTTGTACGGAACTGCAGGCTGAGAACGCTATAATTGCAAGGCTGTGAACAGTTGGTGCACTTCTGCTCCCAGCCAGCCACAACAGTAATGCACACTATGAAGAGTAGCCCTAAGAAGGAGCGTTGGGGTTCTTGACGACAGGATCCTACTCTGACACTGTCCCTGTAGAAGCAGCAGCACTTTCCCTACCCTCTACCAGCATGTGTCTGAGGCGAGCCGCGGGCGGGACCAGTTTAAGTACTCAGCGGTCACCTGATTGGCCCAGCCACTTACTGCAGGGGGGTGGGATAGAGCTGGCACGTCACAGCAGGAAGTTGTAATGCCTTCCCTGCATGTCTATTGGCTAGAAAATGGTGCTAAACATGCAGGGAAGGAAATGCAATTGACTCGAGTACCGCATGGTGTTCGTCTCCAGTAACGAGCATCTCGAGTACCCTAATACTCGAACGAGCATCAAGCTCAGACCAGTGTGCTCGCCCATCTCTAGTCACCTGTCTCAGGACTATTTCGTCTGTTTGCTCCTGTATCTGCATCTGGTTATTCTGTATGTTCTTTGTATTTTGCTTTAGCCTATTTTTAACTACGAAACAATAAAAATGTTCCTTTAACTAAAGAGTTTTTTCTGCATCATCTTATGCTGCCACTTCTTTGCTACCTTTTATTGTAATTTTGAAGGGGCATAGGTCCATAGCCCTGAAGTTGGCTTGGCATTTTTTGACCACTGGAGGTCTTTGAATTTGGTATCCCCCCTAAAGAAGTCCTTTCTGTGGGGGTTGGGTGAGTGCTGTGGCTCTTTTCTTTTTGGTTGCTTTAGCCTGTGTGCGTTTGTCCATTTCCTTCCAATCTGTGTTCCGTTCCCATCTCTGTGGTAGGTCAGTCCTGTTCTGTGTGCCCTGTGTTCAGTACATCTTTCTTGTGTCCTATCAGGGACAGTTAGCCCCTATGTAAAGCTAATGGGGCCGTTCTTACCAGAACGCCTACCTTGCTTTGAGGCATAGGTCTTCCCACCTTCCTGATTAGCTAGGGCCAGATTGCCCATCTCAGATTGCCAACTGGGGTTTTCTGCCAGCCACACCAGGTCTGGTCCAAAAGCCAGGCTGGTTGGTTAGCACAGTGGGTCCACACTTAGAGTCTCTAACAGACTGGAGCGGAGCTCTGTCCAAACCTTCAGCGTCTTGTTGATGGACCACATTGTTTTCACCAGGATCTGTTGACCAAGCATACGTGCATTGGTATACTCATCCATCCTCAGGCCATCAGCGACCATGGTACGCCCATCATCTCCATGTGGGGGAGTAGAGCAGGCAAGTGCCTGGGGCGGTTAGATCCGATTAGCTATGGCCTGGCAATCACGTGGCTAGATATGTCAATATTACCATCTGATATTGTGGGGGCATGAAGTAGCATGCTCTCCCAACACTGGCTAATAATGGGCAATATTGCACTTTGACCTTACATGTTCATAAATTGCAATAATCATTGGTCCAGGAGGACCCAGTTGGACACACTTGTAGGTGTTCACACTAAAATACAAGCGATGCATTTAACATCTACTCCCGGTGAAGGAGAAAAAGCAAAGATTGTTAGTAAATAAAGAGCTATTAATTCAAGGAAGAGAAGGCGATATTTAATGCAGCTGCGGCGGCGCATGGCTCCTCCCCTGCAGCAGAGCCAGATACATGTCGTCCTGACACATTGCATACTGCCATACCTTGTGCCAGGCAGTCTGGGAAGGGACAGGAGGCACCATCCAGGTATTACTCACCATGTACAGTGTAGGAGACCCATTAGTGTCCCATGCGGAATCCGTTATAGAACGATCCATCCCTGTCTGATCGATGTAGCTGGGAGGATGGGCTTGGTGGGCATGTGCCCTGGGTGTCGGCCGCCAGGGGGTACTACAACCCTCCTATACAATAGGGCAAAGGCTGCTAAAAAAGAAAGCCTATCTACAAAATGTAGTCAGTGCATAGATATAGGGGACGCAGAGGTAGCAGTCCTAACCGGGCCCTGGTGTGTGATGCCCATCTGACCTAGAGCACACCATGGTTGGGGCCCCGCAGGTTCAGGTTACGCCTCTGCAAGTGTGATGTGGAATTCAATATACAAGACAAACCGGCAGAGGTTAGCTGAAACCAAGGACGGCCCTAAAGCATCAACTTGTGACATCACTGCACAGGAGCAGTGACATCACACAGCTACAATAGGGATATGGAATTTGGCATGTGTCGAGGCGTGTGGACCCCTAATGTACTTTTGTGAGCCTTCATCATCACCGTCTCCATAGGCCTCAGACATTAATCTGTGTGAGTCAATGAAATAAACATCCGTACAGCATACGGAGCCACGTTATTCTGTGGTCCAACATGCCCCACCCCGCTCTCATGCAGGCACAGACTACACGGAAGAACACGTCACATGCACTAGTCCGATCCGTTTTATCGATGAGGACAATAGTGAAACAATGGGCAGCTCATGGATGTCATCGCAGTACGGCCCACACGCTGGGCAGCTCACGGATGTCATCGCAGTACGGCCCACACGCTGGGCAGCTCACGGATGTCATCGCAGTACGGCCCACGCGCTGGGTGCAGCACACAGATGTCATCGCAGTACGGCCCACACACTGGAGCTCACGGATGTCATCGCAGTACGGCCCACACGCTGGGCAGCTCACGGATGTCATCGCAGTACGGCCCACGCTCTGGAGCTCACGGATGTCATCGCAGTACGGTCCACGCGCTGGGCAGCACACGGATGTCATCGCAGTACGGTCCACGCGCTGGGCAGCACACTGATGTCATCGCAGTACGGCCCACACGCTGGGCAGCTCACGGATGTCATCGCAGTATGGTCCGAGTGCTGGGCAGCTCACGGATGTCATCGCAGTACGGTCCACACGCTGGGCAGCTCACGGATGTCATTGCAGTACGGTCCACACGCTGGGCAGCTCACGGATGTCATCGCAGTACGGTCCACACGCTGGAGCTCACGGATGTCATTGCAGTACGGCCCACGCGCTGGAGCTCACAGATGTCATCGCAGTACGGCCCACACGCTGGGCAGCTCACGGATGTCATCGCAGTACGGCCCACGCGCTGGAGCTCACGGATGTCATCGCAGTACGGCCCACACGCTGGGCAGCTCACGGATGTCATCGCAGTACGGTCCACACGCTGGGTGCAGCTCACGGATGTCATCGCAGTATGGTCCAAGTGCTGGGCAGCTCACGGATGTCATCGCAGTACGGTCCACACGCTGGGTGCAGCTCACAGATGTCATCGCAGTACGGCCCACGCACTGGAGCTCACGGATGTCATCGCAGTACGGTCCACGCGCTGGAGCTCACGGATGTCATCGCAGTACGGCCCACACGCTGGAGCTCACGGATGTCATCGCAGTATGGTCCAACTGCTTGGCAGCACACGGATGTCATCGCAGTACGGCCCACGCTCTGGAGCTCACGGATGTCATCGCAGTACGGTCCACGCTCTGGAGCTCACGGATGTCATCGCAGTACGGCCCACGCGCTGGGCAGCACACGGATGTCATCGCAGTACGGTCCACGCGCTGGGCAGCACACTGATGTCATCGCAGTACGGCCCACGCGCTGGGCAGCACACGGATGTCATCGCAGTACGGTCCACACTCTGGAGCTCACGGATGTCATTGCAGTACAGTCCACACTCTGGAGCAGACAGATGTCATCACAGTACGGCCCACACGCTGGGTGCAGCACACGGATGTCATCGCAGTATGGCCCACACGCTGGGTGCAGCACACGGATGTCATCGCAGTACGGCCCACATGCTGGGCAACACACAGATGTCATCGCAGTATGATCCACGCGCTGGGTGCAGCACACAGATGTCATCACAGTACGGCCCACACGCTGGGCAGCTCACGGATGTCATCGCAGTACGGCCCACGCTCTGGGCAGCACACGGATGTCATCGCAGTACGGTCCACACGCTGGGCAGCTCACGGATGTCATCGCAGTACGGCCCACGCTCTGGGCAGCACACGGATGTCATCGCAGTACGGTCCACACGCTGGGCAGCTCACGGATGTCATCGCAGTACGGCCCACGCGCTGGGCAGCACACAGATGTCATCGCAGTACGGCCCACGCTCTGGGCAGCACACGGATGTCATCGCAGTACGGTCCACACGCTGGGCAGCTCACGGATGTCATCGCAGTACGGCCCACGCGCTGGGCAGCACACAGATGTCATCGCAGTACGGCCCACACGCTGGGCAGCTCACGGATGTCATCGCAGTACGGCCCACGCGCAGGGCAGCACACAGATGTCATCGCAGTACGGTCCACACGCTGGGCAGCTCACGGATGTCATCGCAGTACGGCCCACACGCTGGGCAGCTCACGGATGTCATCGCAGTACGGTCCACGCGCTGGGCAGCACACAGATGTCATCGCAGTACGGCCCACACGCTGGGCAGCTCACGGATGTCATCGCAGTACGGCCCACGCGCTGGGCAGCACACAGATGTCATCGCAGTACGGTCCACACGCTGGGCAGCTCACGGATGTCATCGCAGTACGGTCCACACGCTGGGCAGCTCACGGATGTCATCGCAGTACGGCCCACGCGCTGGGCAGCTCACAGATGTCATCGCAGTACGGCCCACGCGCTGGTTGCAGTACACGGATTTCATCGCAGTATGGCCCACGCGCTGGAGCTGACAGATGTCATCGCAGTACGGCCCACGCGCTGGTTGCAGTACACGGATTTCATCGCAGTATGGCCCACGCGCTGGAGCTGACAGATGTCATCGCAGTACGGTCCACGCGCTGGGCAGCACACGGATGTCATCGCAGTATGGTCCATGCACTGGGTGCAGCACACGGATTTCATCGCAGTATGGCCCACGCGCTGGAGCTTACAGATGTCATCGCAGTACGGTCCACACGCTGGGCAGCACACGGATGTCATCGCAGTACAGCCCACGTGCTGGAGCTCACAGATGTCATCGCAGTACGGTCCACGCGCTGGGTGCAGCACATGGATGTCATCGCAGTACGGCCCACATGCTGGGCAGCTCACGGATGTCATCGCAGTACGGTCCACGCTCAGGAGCTCATGGATGCCATCGCAGTACGGTCCACGCTCAGGAGCTCATGGATGTCATCGCAGTACAGTCCACGCGCTGTCCGCTTTTTTTTTTTTTTTCTCCTTTCCAGAAAATAAAGAATCCCGCTCGTGTCATTCTCTCGTTTTTTTGCTGACGTGAAAAATGGATGACACACAGGAAAAAAAGCCTTGATCCTGATGGAAAGCTGCAATGAGGAGGGTCATTCACTAATGGTGGGCTGCGGGTTCGGGGTCTGTCACATGATGAAGAAGAGCGCTGGAGGTGCCGGCCCATTGGGCTCAGTGCCTGACTGCTCAAACATGCATTCTCTTTTGAGACTGCCTTCAGCCTTTGCTCAGTTCGCTTATTTGTGCTGTGTAGCGTAATCTGCCCCTCCTGTACATCTTTGGGCCGCACCATTGAATTAATAGTGTATATATGTGCGTGTGTGTGCAAGATGCAAGTCTGCAGGCGAGTGAACCCCACAGACACTGGTCAGTCTGTGTGCCGCCACTAAGCACTGAGAGAGAGAGAAGGACTGCTGAGAGAGAGAGAGAGAGAGAGAGAGAGAGAGAGAGAGAGAGAGAGAGAGAGAGAGAGAGAGAGAGAGAGAGAGACCAGAAGCATGAGTGTTGACCGTTAGAGTGTTGGAGGGAGAGAGTCGCTGGGAGTGGGATCACACAGATAACTGGGACTGTGGATTGTCCGGATTGCCCCGAGAGTCCTCCCTGTCACACCACCTTCTAGAAGTGTATTTTGTGCCAAACTACTGTAATACGTTGAAACTTGCTGAAGATACAGTAAACAGACATTACCGACCGTTCCCGGTTTGTCCAGATAGTATCCCTGAGTGTGGACTAAGTTACTTACCTCACTGAGATTCACTGCATGTTGAAACGGTGGCGTCACGAGTGACAAGCAGATTGCAGGTAACCTCTGGCTACTCTTTCCCTGTAACCTCCCCAGCAGTAACTTGGACTGGTGCCGATCTACCCCCAGGGGAGGAGATGGCAGAGCCACCGTGACAAGGCCCTTATCCACCCCGCTATCTCCTCGGCTGTGGGCCCGCTCCTCGGACGCTGCAGGGGTCTTTTATCAGCTGAATGTACCCAATGACTCCAGTCAAGCTGTAACTGGTGGCTCCCTGGCACAGGGGATGGCGCTCTCGTGGTCCAAGGAGAAACCAAAGCACATTCTGAGGCAGGTTTGTCAGAGGAACCCCTACAACAATGGCCTTCAGGCGGGGATATATGTAGGTCTTGTTGGTGCAACGTTTGCAGATACTCCAGGAAGAAGTCCTGCTCCGTGGGGGAGGGGTCCAGGAGCCCTGAGTGCGCGGCCTGTCGTTTATGGTACACAGGCTGCACGATGCGAAACGGATGCACAAAGAGAAGAGAATCGGGGCGTCAGGACGCTTTTAAGGTCAGCAATCTCCTGGCTCATTACGAATGGGATAGAGGGGGTTAAGAGAGCGAATAGCGGGAAGCGCTCTGGATACCCAGGGGTTAAGCGTCACAGCAGACCTGTCGGCATTTGGGATTCTACCATCATGTGACTGATGTGGGAGTGGCTTATTAACTGACCTGGCATGTTTTATGTGTTTTAGAAAGGCTGAGGCGGTCAAGAGCGCGTGCGCTAGAAACCCGCTGGAGACGCGAGCGCGGCCATTCGCTGACCATTTGTAAATATGCTGCAAAGAAAATAAAGTGATTTTAAAGAAGATTTTTGTGGTGCTGAAAGACATATTTATTGGGGTCCAGCACAGAGTCGGAGCACCCCCACCGCGGGCGCGGCGGGCGCGGCGGGCACGGGGCTTGTATGTTCTCCCCAGACCGCCATATCCGTGCTGTAAGGTGCTGTGGTGGATTATGCGCTGCACACAGGGGTTACACTCACCCAGGCGATCGTCATGGCATTTTCTGCCCGAATTCTGTGAGAAATCTGCGGTGTAAACAATGCGCCAAAGTGGAAGTGCACACCGGTTGGCTCATTGATGGCGCTAAAACACATGGAGGTCCTGAAGGCTCATCAAGAAGCGGCACGCTACTTCTTTGTTTCCCATGATGCGGATTTGAAATCTGCGCTGTATGAACTATGTGGCGGATTCCCATTCACATCACTGGGATGCAGAATCTATGCAGCTCGGAGGTGGAATTGGCGCAGATTCCACGTTGATCGCTATCGGATCTGCAGGTGTGAACAGGGCTTGATGGACGGTCAGCAGTCGGGGACCTGGAATGCGCCTCAGACGCTCTCACCCCGATATTCGACATGACTAAACTTTTCCTGCTCCTCTAACTTCAGAGTTCCCATATTCCAGCGCTGCGCGAGACGCCGGCGACCGTGAAACACGCAGGAGAATTTTCAGCGCTAATGGCTGCCGTCCCTCCAGCAGGCGTCTCCCTCGGATCCCAGCAGTAAATGATAGCTTTCCATCAGCAGGTGCTGCCGGGTCACAGCTGCCTCCATTAGCTTCCATGAAGGAAGGGGGGTCACAGCTGCGCCGAGGACCGCCGCGCCAAAGCCGCTCGCTGGAACTCTGCAATTATTCTTAGACAATTAATGATATTGTGGGGTCTCCAGCAGAGTGGATGCACAGCGCTCCGTGTCCCCGTCATTAGATCCCCACTGCTCTGATTGGCCCCGATATCTGCATTAGCTGTAAGTGACCCTAATAACAGACCGCCGCAAACATCCCTCGGAGGACTTAACCATCTCACTGCTTGCAAGTAACGGAAGCTTCATGCGAGGTGATCCTCTGCTGGGACCCTCCAGAGA
The DNA here is from genome assembly GCF_035609145.1 of Eleutherodactylus coqui. Classification (NCBI taxonomy): domain Eukaryota; kingdom Metazoa; phylum Chordata; class Amphibia; order Anura; family Eleutherodactylidae; genus Eleutherodactylus; species Eleutherodactylus coqui. The sequence goes on along the minus strand of NC_089840.1, from coordinate 302,119,034 downwards.
TCTGTGCAGCCCGAATGTGACTGGTAGGTGACCACCACAACTGCCCCTATGATTGGAGAGGGGTACGTGACCCCCACAACTACACAACTACCCCTATGATTGGAGAGGGGTATGTGACCCCCACAACTACCCCTATGATTGGAGAGGGGTATGTGACCCCCACAACTGCCCCTATGATTGGAGAGGGGTACGTGACCCCCACAACTACCCCTATGATTGGGGAGGAGTACGTGACCCCCACAACTACCGCTATGATTGGAGAGGAGTACGTGACCTGCACAACTACCCCTATGATTGGAGAGGGGTACGTGACCCACACAACTGCCCCTATGATTAGAGAAGGGTACGTGACCCCCACAACTACCCCTATAATTGGAGAGGAGTACGTGACCCCCACAACTACCCCTATGATTGGAGAGGAGTACGTGACCCCCACAACTACCCCTATAATTGGAGAGGAGTACGTGACCCCCACAACTACCCCTATAATTGGAGAGGAGTACGTGACCTGCACAACTACCCCTATGATTGGAGAGGGGTATGTGACCCCCACAACTACCCCTATGATTGGAGAGGGGTACATGACCTGCACAACTACCCCTATGATTGGAGAGGGGTATGTGACCCCCACAACTACCCCTATGATTGGAGAGGGGTACGTGACCCCCACAACTACCCCTATGATTGGAGAGGGGTACGTGACCCCCACAACTGCCCCTATGATTGGAGAGGAGTACGTGACCACCACAACTACCCCTATAATTGGAGAGGGGTATGTGACCCCCACAACTACCCCTATGATTGGAGAGGGGTACGTGACCTGCACAACTACCCCTATGATTGGAGAGGGGTATGTGACCCCCACAACTACTCCTATGATTGGAGAGGGGTACGTGACCCCCACAACTACCCCTATGATTGGAGAGGAGTACGTGACCCCCACAACTACCCCTATAATTGGAGAGGAGTACGTGACCTGCACAACTACCCCTATGATTGGAGAGGGGTATGTGACCCCCACAACTACCCCTATGATTGGAGAGGTGGGGTGCCAGTGCTACTCTGTTCACTTCTATAAGGCAGAGGGACGGTAATGTCTTCCTGCAGCCCACAGAAAGGAATGGCACACCACTGCCCAGGCATAGGGGCATTCAGGGTGCACGGATCTCAGGATCACTGGGGTCCCAGTGGTCGGTCCCCCACTACTCAGGCACTGATAGAGGACAAGTATCTTTAAGGAGGTTGTCCAGTTGTAAAGTATTGATGACCTCTCATCAGTCTTTATTAGTTTGTTCCCTAGGACCCTTCCAATCAGCTGTTCGGGTGCACTCATGTACTGACAGTTCTGTTCTTACTGTAGTGGCCAGACTCAGTATTGCAGGCAAAGTTCCCATTCATTTCAATGCCTGCAATACCAAACCTGGCCACTGCAGTGGCAATGGAGCCGTCTGCTTCCTGCAGAAATCAGCTCAGTACATGAGTGTACCCACTCGGTGAACAGCTGATTGGCAGGGTCCTAGGGAACAAACCGCCACCAATCTACTATTGATCACTTATTCTGAGGATAAGCCATCAATAATTTACAATTGTAAATTCCCTTTAATGGAAAACCCCTTTAAGGCGGCACCACACACAAGTCCAGAGGCCCAAGATCGCGGTACTGCCCTGCGACATCACAAATGAATGCAAGTCACTATGTGGGGAAACCTGTGAGCCAAAACAAGCCAGGACCTGATAACGGCAAGAACTCCCACCGTGCGAACCGCACCATTTCTGTTAGTTGGTCATTAGAGATGAGCGAGCACCAAAATGCTCGGGTGCTCGTTACTCGAGTTGTATTTTCCGCGATGCTCGAGAGCTCATTTCGAGTAACGAACCCCATTGAAGTCAATGGGCGACTCGAGCATTTTTGTATGGGACCGATGCTCCGCATAGGTGATGACTTGTGAAACACCAGAAAACATCAGAAAGTCATGGAAACACCACAGAAACAGATAGGGAAGGGCAGGGGCAGCATGCAGGGCTGCATCTGAGACTTACAGGTCCCACTATTAAGCCAAAATGGGGGCAAGAGTCTGGCGTCACCCCCCTAACAATTTTTGCTTGGGACAAACCCTCATTAGTAAGGCACACGCGCTGGCACATCTTAGCTAAGCACCACACTACCTCCAACCAAGGACAATCACTGCCTCCGGGTGACACCGCTGCCTCTTCTCCAGGGTTACATGCTGGCATTGCTCTCCAATCCCCCCCAGGAAGCAAGCATGAGCCTCCGTCCACAGCGGTCAGAAAATGTTTCCCAGCTCAGCGTCCAGCAGTCCCCATGCCAGACAGGGTAAAGCGCACCCCTTCGCCCACTTCGCCGACGGGAGCTCCGCGATACTGTAGGCCGGTTCCTCCGGCTCCTGACGTCCAGCGGACCGACGACGCCCCTGCACATAGCGGCACGTGAAAGAGGAGCGGCCCTCTCCTCTCGTCCCGGGGGTTCAGGTCAACCCGCCGTCCGACCCAAGCACCCCCTCCGAGTGGCCGGGCACACAACGATGCCTCTGCCGGTTGAGGAAGCATGTAAAGAGAAAAAAAAATAATTAAAATCTCTCCCCGAGAGGCTTGTTAACCAGGGCCCCAGGGAAAGACTGCGTGAACTGTGAAGAAATTAGGGGCCAATGATGGACACCGCGCGGGGATACGTTTCCGTACGCCGTGTGACCCTTTTAAAATTGTGCTTCATAGCCGACAAATCGCAGACAGATTAATGTATGACTGTAAATGCCATCCTATGCCACCTCCCGCGCAGCATTTCATTAGCCACAAATGCCAGCGCAGGGGGCACTCAGAGGCCAGGACTGCTACATCAGTAATGAAGAAAACAACCCATTTTATAAAGAAGAATGTTTTTTACCAAGAGTATGGGCGAACCCCTGAAACACTTCTGTACCAAGAGTGTAGGCGAACCCCTGAAACACTTCTGTACCAAGAGTATAGGCGAACCCCTGAAACATTTCTGTACCAAGAGTATAGGCGAACCCCTGAAACATTTGCTTTACCAAGAGTATAGGCAAACCCCTGAAACATTGGTGTACCAAGAGTATAGGCAAACCCCTGAAACACTTCTGTACCAAGAGTATAGGAGAACCCCTGAAACACTTCTGTACCAAGAGTATAGGCGAACCCCTGAAAGATTGGTGTACCAAGAGTATAGGCGAACCCCTGAAACATTGGTGTACCAAGAGTATAGGCAAACCCCTGAAACACTTCTGTACCAAGAGTATAGGAGAACCCCTGAAACACTTCTGTACCAAGAGTATAGGCGAACCCCTGAAACATTGGTGTACCAAGAGTATAGGCAAACCCCTGAAACACTTCTGTACCAAGAGTGTAGGCGAACCCCTGAAACACTTCTGTACCAAGAGTATAGGCGAACCCCTGAAACATTTCTGTACCAAGAGTATAGGCGAACCCCTGAAACATTTGCTTTACCAAGAGTATAGGCAAACCCCTGAAACATTGGTGTACCAAGAGTATAGGCAAACCCCTGAAACACTTCTGTACCAAGAGTATAGGAGAACCCCTGAAACACTTCTGTACCAAGAGTATAGGCGAACCCCTGAAAGATTGGTGTACCAAGAGTATAGGCGAACCCATGAAAGATTTGTGTACTAAGAGTATAGGCGAACCCCTGAAACATTGGTGTACCAAGACTATAGGTGAACCCCAGTAACATCGGTGTACCAAGAGTATAGGCAAACCCCTGAAACACTTCTGTACCAAGAGTATGGGCGAACCCCTGAAACATTTGTGTACCAAGAGTATAGGCGAACCCCTGAAACATTTGTGTACCAAGAGTATAGGCGAACCCATGAAACATTTGTGTACCAAGAGTATAGGCGAACCCCTGAAACATTGGTGTACCAAGAGTATAGGGGAACCCCAGTAACATCGGTGTACCAAGAGTATAGGCGAACCCCTGAAACACTTCTGTACCAAGAGTATGGGCGAACCCCTGAAACATTGGTGTACCAAGAGTATAGGTGAACCCCTGAAACATTTTTTTAACATAGAGCTCATAGTTGCTTAATTTGCTAACAGAGCCTGCAGGCAGCCCTCCGAAAACAGTAGTTGTTACAGAGCCTTTTGGCCCTCTGAAGAACTGGCTGTTCAGCGTGATGACATACTGCTTTAGGAGGGGGAGGGGGGAGGGGTTTGGAGAAGGTGGCATAATAAGCCAGAGAAACCATGACCGAGGTAGGACCCGCAATCCTAGGTGTGGGTAGGACGTGAGCGGTCCCAGGCTCTGACTCGGTCCCAGCCTTCACCAGGTTAATCCAATGTGCCGTCAGGGAGATATAGTGGCCCTGCCCGCCAGTACTTGTCTACGTGTCGGTGGTTAAGTGGACCTTCCCAGTAACCGCATTGGTGAGGGCGCTGTTTATACTCCGTGACATGTGCTGGTGTAGGGTGGGGATGGCGCAGCCGGAAAAATAGTGACGACTGGGGACCAAGTACCGAGGGATGGCTGCCACCATGAGGTTGAGGAAAGCCTCCGTTTCTACCAGCCTATATGGCAGCATCTCCAGGCTCAGCAGTTTGGAGATATGCACATTTAGCGATTGTGCATGTGGGTGGGTGGCTGCATATTTCTGCTTGCTCTCCAATGCTTGGTTTATGGACAGCTGAACGCTGCTCTGGGACACATTGGTGGAGGCAGTGGAGGACCGTGGATGTGAGGGTGTGGGTGCAGGGTGGGAGACACCCGTGCTTGCGTCCTGGAAGGGAGATTGCATCTCTGTGCCAGGATATGACCTAGGGGAAGAGGCAGTGATGTGACCCACAGGCGGTGAACGGCCTACGTTCCACCTCATGGGGTGCTTAGTCATCATTTGCCTGCGCATGCTGGTGGTGGTGAGGCTGGTAGTGGTGGCTCCCCGGGTGATCTTGGTGCGGCACAGGTTGCAAACCACTGTTTGTCGGTCATCTGAACTCACATTGAAAAACCTCCACACCTTTGAACACCTAGCCCTCTGCACGGAGGCTTGCCGTGAGGAGGTACTGTGGGGAACAGTGAGGGCATTACATGCTCTGGCCACCGCACTGCCTCTTCCAACCTGCCCTGCTGCTGCACTTGCCTCCCCCTCTGAAGACCTGTCCTGTGTAGGCGTTGCACACCAGGTGGGGTCAGTCACCTCATCGTCCTGCTGCTCTTCCTCCGAATCCTCTGTGCGCTCCTCCCTCGGACTTACTGCCCTTAATACTACCTCAACGGTGTCTCATCATCATCCACAAATACCTCTTGAGACACTACTTCGAAGTTCCCACCCTCATCACCCTAAGACTGTGAAAGGTCCAAATTTTGGGCATCGGTCACGACAAACTCCTCAGGTGGCTGATGAACCATTTTTTCCAACTCAGGGCAGGGACCCGAGAACAGTTCCTGGGAGTCTGCCTGTTCTGAATCTCTCCTTTTCCTGGAGTGACAGGCTGGAAGGAAGGAGGAGCAGCCTGAGGATTCAGAGTTGCAGTGCCTTGGCTGGCGTGAGTGGACTGCGTGGAAGACTGGGTGGTGGATAAATTACTGGACGCGTTATTCACTATCCATGTCAGCACCTGATCGCATTGTTGTACTTTTAACCCTTTCCAATCCACTGTCTGACCTGTGAAGACATTATGATGTAAGGCTGTACAGCTCCGATGTTGGAAGATGGCCGTCGGGGTTCTCTTACTGTATATTGCCAGCCTCTCTGCTGTCGGAGCCTATCCAACGTGTCACCTCATGCACTACTGGCTTTAGCCAATGTGAGATGAAGCTGGGGAGCGGAGATCCGCGGCACTCTACTAATCCCTCAGCAGCAGGCACTGTTTCACCCCGCCCAGGACCTCAGCCTCTGCCCACAGCCTCATTCGGATGCCCATGTCCACATCCACATCCTCGTCCTCGACCCTTACCCCTGGTCTTCATCATGTTGTATAATGTACTGCGTCAAGATGCTAAGCAAACTGCGAGTTATTTTGTGTACGCTTATAGGCCAAAATAGACACAATAAACAATGTATACTGTTGTTAGATAGCGTGGATTGACAGGACCCACACACGGGTATATAACGTACGCTTTCACCCCCCCCCCCCTAAAAAATGTAAACTGCAAACAGTCAAGTTAGATAGCGTAGATTGACAGGACACACAGAGAGGTATATAGCGTACGCTCCCCCCCCCCCCCCACACCAAAAAAATGTAAACTGCGTACAGTCAAATTAGATAGCGTAGATTGACAGGACACACAGAGAGGTATGTAGCGTACGCTCCCCCCCCCCTCCCCACCAAAAAAATGTAAACTGCGTACAGTGATGTTAGATACCGTAGATTGACAGGACACACAGAGAGGTATATAGCGTACGCTCCCCCCCCCCCACCAAAAAAATGTAAACTGCATACAGTCAAGTTAGATAGCGTAGATTGACAGGACACACAGAGAGGTATATAGCGTACACTTTCAGCTCCAAAATATACGCAGGAAACAGAGTCTAGTCTTGTTAGAGAGTGTGGATTGACAGGACCCACACAGGGGTATATAGCGTACGCTTAGAGCCCCCCAAAAAATAAAAAAATGAAAAATTATAGGAGTTTTGTTAGTTCCTATATAGTCTCTGTACACCACTAGCAATATACTGCATAAAACTGGTATCAGTATGCAGTATACAGCCGGGATGCTTGCGAATACTTTGTGTGCACTACTGCTCCCAGCCAACCAAACTGCTGATGCACACAATGAGAGGAGTTGTAGTCCTAGAAAGGACTGTTGGGTTCTTGGAACAAGGATCCCTGCCTAACCTCAGCCTCTACCCTACAGTATCACTCTCCCTGATTAGCAGCAGCTCTGTCCCTCAGCTCATGCAGCCTCCGTGTGAGGCGAGCCTCAGGTGACCTGAGTTTTTATACTCGGAGGTCACCTGATCCGGCCAGCCAGTCACTGCTATAGATGTGCACAGGGTTGGCACGTCACAGGAGGAGGTGCTAAAGCCTTCCCTGCATGTTTATTGGCTAAAAAATGGCGCTAAACATGTGGGGAGGAGAGGGTGACATTTTCTCGAGCACTGCGTGGTGCTCACTCAAGTAACGAGCACCTTTGAGTATGCTACTGCTCGGACGAGCATGCTCGCTCATCTCTATTTCTCATGTTGCTCTGCTGTGATTTGCGGCTGTGAGACTTATGGTGCAGTCAAAGTTACCATACAATCTTAGCGTAAAGGGGCGACATGGGATTGGTAGAGAGGCTTTACTGTCTTTCCAGGAACAATGCCACTCTTCTACCAGGTTATGACTGGCATGGCAGCATTCAAGTGAAAAGAACTAAACTGCAATACCAGTCACAGCCTATGGACAACTGTGGCACTGTTAGCAGGAAAAAATTGACCATTTTTGTCACATAATCCCTTAAAAGAACCTCGGTTCCTCATCCATCCACTGCCGGGTCATTATTGTCACCTCCAGACCAAGCAGGCACCATCCAACAAGATGAGCGTTGCCACTCGTTGGAGGAGCTGCTGCAGCGCATTGTTGGAGGAGTAGTGTTTATTCTGGCGTGCTGATTGATGCTGCATGTTGTCTTTATAACTTTTATGTTTCTACTCCAAAAAGGGCTTGTTATGGAAATAAATCATATTCCAGAAAATTTCACTGATCTGCTCCAGAGTGGTTATAATGAGAAGCTTCATGCATGAATATATGTATTTGAACTCACGGGTGTTATCCATCAGCCCCCAATAGTCTTCTGCTTTATTCAAAGGAAGTACAATACAAATATACTGAATATGACACACCAATTACATGCACGCCCCCCCCCCCCCCCAAATCATAACAATTCATGATTCGCCTAGTATGTAATGACGCTAATGATTAACATATGTTTATGCCTCATGTGTATATAACCATAGAATGGTAGAGTTGGAAGGGTCCTCCGGGGTCATCTGGTCCGACCACCTGCTCAGTGCAGGATTTACTAAATCATCCCAGACAGATATTTGACCAACCTTTGTTTGAACACTTCCATTGAAGGAGAACTCCCCACCTCCCGTGGCAACCTGTTCCACTCATTGACCTCCCTCACTGTCTAATATCTAATCTGTCTCCTCCCTTTCAGTTTTATCCCATGTCTTCTAGTCTTTCCTTGTGCAGATGAGAATAGGGCTGATCCCTCTGCACTGTGACAGCCCTTCAGATATTCCAGATGAGGTCTGACTAAGGAAGAGTAGAGGGGATAATGACCTCACGTGATCTAGACTCTATGCTTCTCTTAATACGTCCCAGAATTGTGTTTTCCCTTTTATCTGCTGCATCACATTGTTGACTCATGTTCAGTCTATGATCTATTAGTATACCCAAGTCTTTTTCACATGAGCTGCTGCTTAGCCCAATTCCTCACATTCTGTATGTGCTTTTTTTTTCATTTTTCTTCCCCAGATGTGGAACTTTTCAAGCTTGTCTAGATCTTTTTGAATCCTCTCTCTCTCTTCTCTAATGTTAGCCATCTAGTGTTGTCATCTGCAAATTTGCTCAGTTTCCCATCAATTTCCTCCTCCAGATCATTTATAACAATGTTGACCAACACTGGGCCTAGGACAGAGCCTTGTGGTCCCCACTTGATACATTCTTCCACTTGGATGTGCAGCCATTTATGACCACTCTTTGAGTACGATCACTCAGCCAGTTGTGAATCCACCTAACAGTTGCCTTGTCAATCCCAGATTTGGTCATTTCATCAATAAGTATGGTATGAGATACTTTGTCAAATGCTTTACTAAAGTCAAGATATACTATATCCACCACATTTCCCTGCCCAACCCAATCAGTGATTCTGTCATAGAAGGAGAATAGATTCATCTGGCATGACTTGGTTGGTTAATTACTCCATTCTCATCCAAGTACTTGCATACATGCTGTTTAATAATTTGTTTAGAGATGTTTCCGGGTATAGAAGTCAGGCTCACAGGCCTGTAGTTTCTGGATCCACCTTCTTCCCTTTTTTGAAGATAGGGACAACATTTGCCCTTTTCCAATCTTCCGGGACTTCTCCTGTTCTCCAGGATTTATTAAAGATTATGGTTCAGCAATTACCTCCGCTGCTCCCTTTAGTATCCTAGGATGTAATTCATCTAAGTTAGCTAAGTGTTCCCTCACCATCTCCCTGCTTATAGATAGCCAGCATTCTTTTATTCCCCCAATAGCACAGGGAAGATCAGCTGATGTTCCATCTACTTTCTGAGATAAAACAGATACAAAATAGGTATTTAACAGTCCAGCCTTCTCAACATCATTCTTAACCAATTCACCATTTTCATCCTGTAAGCATCCAATACCATCTTTGGCTTTTTTTTTGCTTTTGACCCCCAAATCCTTTTTCATTGCTTTTGGCATCTCTTACAAGCCTCAGATCATTATCAGCTTTAGCTTTTCTGACACTTGCCCTACAGGTTCTGCAGACCCCATTATATTCTTCTTTAGATATTCCCCCTCTTTCAATTTGATAAACATATTTTTCCTCCTCTTTAACATGTGTACAAGTTCTGTGTTCATCCATCCGGGTCTCTTTAAATGTTTCCCATTCTTCCTTCTTTTAGGGATTGGTAACAATTGTGCTTTGAGAATCTCATTCCACAATATTTCCCAACCTTCTTGGACATTTCTGTCCATAAGAACATCCAGCCATTGGATTCTTCCTCTTTCTGAGTTCAGTAAAATCTGCCTTTCTGAAATCCAACCTTGAGGTCTGAGTCTTCTCAGGTCTTCCTCCCCTTGTTATCCAACATCCAAGGATATCATGATCACTGCCTCCTAAGGTCCCAGTCACCCTTACTTCCTCAACCATTCCCTCCCTGTTGGTAAGAATTAGGTCCAAGATAGCAGATCCCCTTGTTTTATCTTCTACCGTCTGGAAGATAAAGTTGTCACCAAGAGCGGATAAGAATCTGTTGGATCCATTACTTTTACCTGAGAGATTTCCAACAAATGTCTGGATGGGTAAAATCTCCCATGATTACTATGTTGGGCTTCTTTGAGATCTTGGCCATCTGATGTAGAAAGAGTTCCTCCATATCTCCTGCTTGTCCAGGTGGCCTATAGTAAATGCCTACAATGGTGTCCTTTCTGCTGTTCTTTCCTTGTATTCTTACCCAAACAGTTTCTACAGAACTCCCAGCTCTGAAGCTTGAATCTCTGTGGAGATGAATGTTCTCCTAACATACAACACAACACCTCCTCCCCTTTTATTAGGTCTGTTCCTTATAAATACATTGTATCCTTCAAGCCTTGTATCCAATCATGTGTATCATCCCACCAAGTTTCCGTGATGCCTATGACATCATATTTCTCTTCCTGTGTTCGGAGCTCAAATTCTCCTTGTTTGTTTCCCATGCTCTGGACATTTGTGTAGAAACATGTTAGTTTGTGATCGGGGTCTCTTGCTCCTCTAATTGCCTTCTGAATTGTTTGTCTTTGTTTTTTCTTTCCACTTCTAATAACAAGGTTCTCAAATGTATTAATTAGCTGGATATTTTTGCCTTTCACTTCCCTTCCCATATTGTTCTAGTTTAAACTTCTCCTAATGAGTGAAGCAAGGTGTCCACCAAAAATGTGCTTACCTGTTTTTGTAAGGTGCAACCCGTCTCTGGCAAGCAGTCCAGGTAAGTCACTCCATGGTCTAGAAATCCAAATCTTTGCTGACGGCACCATTGACGTAGCCAGTTGTTTACCTCTAGAATCCTGTTCCATCTTCTTATTCCATGGCCATCCACTGGGAGGATGGATGAGAAGACCACCTGAGCTCCTAGTTCCTTCACCTTCTTTCCGAGGTCCTCAGAGTCTCTGCAGATAGTTACAAGCTTCTTTTTTGCAGTATTATTTGTCCCTACATGTATTAGTAGGAATGGGTGGTGTTCTGGAGGACTGAAGAGTCTTGTCAGCCTATCAGACACATCTTTGATTTGTGCCCCGGGAAGACAGCACACCTCTCGTGAGGTTATGCCAGGTCTGCAGACAGCGGCCTCTGTTCCTCTCAATAGGGAATCCCCCACAACGAGCACGGTCCTCCTCTTCTTCACAACAGCACTTCTTTTTCTCCAGTCAAGAGGATTTTGTGTGCTTACTACACAGTTCTTTGTGGGTAGAGTAATTTCTTGCTGCACCTCTTTCTCCCCTCCTCTTTGTGGGTAGAGTCATTTCTTGCTGTACCTCTTTCTCCTCTGTTCTGTTCTTTGTGGATAGAATCATTTCATGCTGTACCTCTTTCTCCTCTGTTCTTTGTGGGTAGAGTCATTTCTTGCTGTACCTCTTTCTCCTCTGTTCTTTGTGGGTAGAGACATTTCTTGCTGTACCTCTTCCTCCTCCGCTCTTTGTGGGTAGAGTCATTTCTCGCTGTACCTCTTTCTCCTCTGCTCTTTGTGGGTAGAGTCATTTCTTGCTGTACCTCTTTCTCCTCTGTTCTGTTCTTTGTGGATAGAATCATTTCATGCTGTACCTCTTTCTCCTCTGTTCTTTGTGGGTAGAGTCATTTCTCGCTGTACCTCTTTCTCCTCTGTTCTTTGTGGGTAGAGACATTTCTTGCTGTACCTCTTCCTCCTCCGCTCTTTGTGGGTAGAGTCATTTCTCGCTGTACCTCTTTCTACTCTCCTCTTTGTGGGTAGAGTCATTTCTCGCTGGACCTCTTTCTCCTCTGCACTTTGTGGGTAGAGTCATTTCTCGCTGTACCTCTTTCTCCTCTCCTCTATTCTTTGTGGGTAGAGTCATTTCTTGCTGTACCTCTTTCTCCTCTGCTCTTTGTGGGTAGAGTCATTTCTCGCTGTACCTCTTTCTCCTCTGCTCTTTGTGGGTAGAGTCATTTCTTGCTGTACCTCTTTCTCCTCTGCTCTTTGTGGGTAGAGTCATTTCTCGCTGTACCTCTTTCTCCTCTGTTCTTTGTGGGTAGAGACATTTCTTGCTGTACCTCTTCCTCCTCCGCTCTTTGTGGGTAGAGTCATTTCTCGCTGTACCTCTTTCTACTCTCCTCTTTGTGGGTAGAGTCATTTCTCGCTGGACCTCTTTCTCCTCTGCACTTTGTGGGTAGAGTCATTTCTCGCTGTACCTCTTTCTCCTCTCCTCTATTCTTTGTGGGTAGAGTCATTTCTTGCTGTACCTCTTTCTCCTCTGCTCTTTGTGGGTAGAGTCATTTCTCGCTGTACCTCTTTCTCCTCTGCTCTTTGTGGGTAGAGTCATTTCTCGCTGTACCTCTTTCTCCTCTGCTCTTTGTGGGTAGAGTCATTTCTCGCTGTACCTCTTTCTACTCTCCTCTTTGTGGGTAGAGTCATTTCTTGCTGTACCTCGTACTCCTCTGCTCCTTGTGGGTAGAGTCATTTCTTGCTGGACCTCTTTCTCCTCTGTTCTTTGTGGGTAGAGTCATTTCTTGCTGCACCTCTTTCTCCTCTGTTCTTTGTGGGTAGAGTCATTTCTTGCTGTACCTCTTTCTCCTCTCCTCTGCTCTTTGTGGGTAGAGTCATTTCTTGCTGCACCTCTTTCTGCTCTGCTCTTTGTGGGTAGAGTCATTTCTTGCTGTACCTCTTTCTCCTCTGTTCTTTGTGGGTAGAGTCATTTCTTGCTGTACCTCTTTCTCCTCTGCTCTTTGTGGGTAGAGTCATTTCTTGCTGCACCTCTTTCTGCTCTGCTCTTTGTGGGTAGAGTCATTTCTTGCTGTACCTCTTTCTCCTCTGTTCTTTGTGGGTAGAGTCATTTCTTGCTGTACCTCTTTCTCCTCTCCTCTGCTCTTTGTGGGTAGAGTCATTTCTTGCTGCACCTCTTTCTGCTCTGCTCTTTGTGGGTAGAGTCATTTCTTGCTGTACCTCTTTCTCCTCTGCTCTTTGTGGGTAGAGTCATTTCTTGCTGTACCTCTTTCTCCTCTCCTCTGCTCTTTGTGGGTAGAGTCATTTCTTGCTGTACCTCTTTCTCCTCTGTTCTTTGTGGGTAGAGTCATTTCTTGCTGTACCTCTTTCTCCTCTGTTCTTTGTGGGTAAAGTCATTTCTTGCTGGACCTCTTTCTCCTCTGCTCTTTGTGGGTAGAGTCATTTCTTGCTGGACCTCTTTCTCCTCTGCTCTTTGTGTGTAGAGTCATTTCTTGCTGGACCTCTTTCTCCTCTGTTGTTTGTGGGTAGAGCCATTTCTTGCTGTACCTCTTTCTCCTCTGCTCTGTTCTTTGTGGGTAGAGTCATTTCTTGCTGTACCTCTTTCTCCTCTGTTCTGTTCTTTGTGGGTAGAGTCATTTCTTGCTGGACCTCTTTCTCCTCTGCTCTTTGTGGGTAGAGTCATTTCTTGCTGTACCTCTTTCTCCTCTGTTCTTTGTGGGTAGAGTCATTTCTTGCTGTACCTCTTTCTGCTCTGCTCTTTGTGGGTAGAGTCATTTCTTGCTGTACCTCTTTCTCCTCTCCTCTGCTCTTTGTGGGTAGAGTCATTTCTTGCTGTACCTCTTTCTGCTCTGTTCTTTGTGGGTAGTCATTTCTTGCTGGACCTCTTTCTCCTCTGCTCTTTGTGTGTAGAGTCATTTCTTGCTGGACCTCTTTCTCCTCTGTTGTTTGTGGGTAGAGCCATTTCTTGCTGTACCTCTTTCTCCTCTGCTCTGTTCTTTGTGGGTAGAGTCCTTTGTTGCTGCACCTCTTTCTCCTCTGTTCTTTGTGGGTAGAGTCATTTCTTGCTATACCTCTTTCTCCTCTGTTCTTTGTGGGTAGAGTCATTTCTTGCTGTACCTCTTTCTCCTCTGCTCTTTGTGGGTAGAGTCATTTCTTGCTGTACCTCTTTCTCTTCTGTTCTTTGTGGGTAGAGTCATTTCTTGCTGCACCTCTTTCTCCTCTGCTCTGTTCTTTGTGGGTAGAGTCCTTTGTTGCTGCACCTCTTTCTCCTCTGATCTTTGTGGGTAGAGTCATTTCTTGCTGTACCTCTTTCTCCTCTGTTCTTTGTGGGTAGAGTCATTTCTTGCTGTACCTCTTTCTCTTCTGTTCTTTGTGGGTAGAGTCATTTCTTGCTGCACCTCTTTCTCCTCTGCTCTGTTCTTTGTGGGTAGAGTCCTTTGTTGCTGCACCTCTTTCTCCTCTGATCTTTGTGGGTAGAGTCATTTCTTGCTGTACCTCTTTCTCCTCTGCTCTTTGTGGGTAGATTCATTTCTTGCTGTACCTCTTTCTCCTCTGTTCTTTGTGGGTAGAGTCATTTCTTGCTGTACCTCTTTCTCTTCTGTTCTTTGTGGGTAGAGTCATTTCTTGCTGCACCTCTTTCTCCTCTGCTCTGTTCTTTGTGGGTAGAGTCCTTTGTTGCTGCACCCCTTTCTCCTCTGTTCTTTGTGGGTAGAGTCATTTCTTGCTGTACCTCTTTCTCCTCTGCTCTTTGTGGGTAGAGTCATTTCTTGCTCCACCTCTTTCTCCTCTGATCTTTGTGGGTAGAGTCATTTCTTGCTGTACCTCTTTCTCCTCTGCTCTTTGTGGGTAGAGTCATTTCTTGCTCCACCTCTTTCTCCTCTGCTCTTTGTGGGTAGAGTCATTTCTTGCTGTACCTCTTTCTCCTCTCCTCCGTACTGTAAAGGTAGAGTCATTTCTTGCTGGACCTCTTTCTCCTCTGCTCTGTTCTTTGTGGGTAGAGTCTTTTCTTGCAGTACCTCTTTCTCCTCTCCTCTGTTCTTTGTGGGTAGAGTCATTTCTTGCTGTACCTCTTTCTCCTCTCCTCTTTGTGGGTAGAGTCATTTCTTGCAGTACCTCTTTGTCCTCTCCTCTGCTCTTTGTGGGTAGAGTCATTTCTTGCTGGACCTCTTTCTCCTCTGTTCTTTATTGGTAGAGTCATTTCTTGCTGTACCTCTTTCTCCTCTCCTCTTTGTGGGTAGAGTCATTTCTTGCTGTACCTCTTTCTCCTCTCCTCTTTGTGGGTAGAGTCATTTCTCGCTGTACCTCTTTCTCCTCTCCTCTGCTCTTTGTGGGTAGAGTCATTTCTTGCTGGACCTCTTTCTCCTCTCCTCTTTGTGGGTAGAGTCATTTCTTGCTGTACCTCTTTCTCCTCTCCTCTTTGTGGGTAGAGTCATTTCTTGCTGTACCTCTTTCTCCTCTCCTCTTTGTGGGTAGAGTCATTTCTTGCAGTACCTCTTTCTCCTCTCCTCTGCTCTTTGTGGGTAGAGTCATTTCTTGCCGTACCACTTTCTCCTCTGTTCTTTGTGGGTAGAGTCATTTCTTGCTGTACCTCTTTCTCCTCTGCTCTTTGTGTGTAGAGTCATTTCTTGCTGTACCTCTTTCTCCTTTGTTCTTTGTGGGTAGAGTCATTTCTTGCTGCACCTCTTTCTCCTCTGCTCTTTGTGGGTAGAGTCATTTTTTGTTGTACCTCTTCCTCCTCTGCTCTTTGTGGGTAGAGTCATTTCTTGCTGTACCTCTTTCTCCTCTGTTCTTTGTTGGTAGAGTCATTTCTTGCAGTACCTCTTTCTCCTCTGTTCTTTGTGGGTAGAGTCATTTCTTGCTGTACCTCTTTCTCCTCTGCTCTGCTCTTTGTGGGTAGAGTCATTTCTTGCTGTACCTCTTTCTCCTTTGTTCTTTGTGGGTAGAGTCATTTCTTGCTGTACCTCTTTCTCCTCTGTTCTTTGTGGGTAGAGTCATTTTTTGTTGTACCTCTTCCTCCTCTGCTCTTTGTGGGTAGAGTCATTTCTTGCTGTACCTCTTTCTCCTCTGTTCTTTGTGGGTAGAGTCATTTCTTGCAGTACCTCTTTCTCCTCTGTTCTTTGTGGGTAGAGTCATTTCTTGCTGCACCTCTTTCTCCTCTGCTCTGCTCTTTGTGGGTAGAGTCATTTCTTGCTGTACCTCTTTCTCCTCTGTTCTTTGTTGGTAGAGTCATTTCTTGCTGTACCTCTTTCTCCTCTGATCTTTGTGGGTAGAGTCATTTCTTGCTGTACCTCTTTCTCCTCTGTTCTTTGTTGGTAGAGTCATTTCTTGCTGTACCTCTTTCTCCTCTGTTCTTTGTTGGTAGAGTCATTTCTTGCTGCACCTCTTTCTCCTCTGTTCTTTGTGGGTAGAGTCATTTCTTGCTGTACCTCTTTCTCCTCTGTTCTTTGTGGGTAGAGTCATTTCTTGCTGCACCTCTTTCTCCTCTCCTCTGTTCTTTGTGGGTAGAGTCATTTCTTGCTGTACCTCTTTCTCCTCTGCTCTTTGTGGGTAGAGCCATTTCTTGCTGTACCTCTTTCTCCTCTGTTCTTTGTGGGTAGAGTCATTTCTTGCAGTACCTCTTTCTCCTCTCCTCTGTTCTTTGTTGGTAGAGTCATTTCTTGCTGTATCTCTGCTCTGCTCCTTGTGGGTAGAGTCATTTCTTGCTGTACCTCTTTCTCCTCTGCTCTTTGTGGGTAGAGTCATTTCTTGCTGCACCTCTTTCTCCTCTGCTCTGCTCTTTGTGGGTAGAGTCATTTCTTGCTGTACCTCTTTCTCCTCTGCTCTGGTCTTTGTGGGTAGAGTCATTTCTTGCTATACCTCTTTCTCCTCTCCTCTTTGTGGGTAGAGTCATTTCTTGTTGTACCTCTTTCTCCACTGCTCTTTGTGGGTAGAGTCATTTCTTGCTGGACCTCTTTCTCCTCTGTTCTTTGTGGGTAGAGTCATTTCTTGCTGTACCTATTTCTCCTCTGCTCTTTGTGGGTAGAGTCATTTCTTGCTGTACCTCTTTCTCCTCTGTTCTTTGTGGGTAGAGTCATTTCTTGCTGCACCTCTTTCTCCACTGCTCTTTGTGGGTAGAGTCATTTCTTGCTGGACCTCTTTTTCCTCTGCTCTTTGTGGGTAGAGTCATTTCTTGCTGTACCTCTTTCTCCTCTGCTCTTTGTGGGTAGAGTCATTTCTTGCTGGACCCCTTTCTCCTCTGCTCTTTGTGGGTAGAGTCATTTCTTGCTGTACCTCTTTCTCCTCTGCACTTTGTGGGTAGAGTCGTTTCTTGCTGTACCTCTTTCTCCTTCTGCTCATGAACCAGTACCTGCTCCCCCTTCGTAATAACCTGGTACCAATTCCTGAGCAGTATATGTGCTGGCTGACTCCTGATCCTCCGGCTTCTTTGGGTCACATGCTTCCATTCCTCGGCTTCTGCAGGTACGCTGGACATTTCTTCTCCTTTGATCTTCTGAAGACTTTTTTCTACTCTGTGCAGGAAATCCTCCTCTTCCTTAAAGAGTTACAATGTAGCTATTCTCTCCTGAAGACTCTGCACCTTTTCCTCCAGTAGAGACACAAGCTTACATTTCTGACAGGTGGAGTTTGGCTTTTCCTCTGGTCGGTCTGTAAACATATAGCATACATTATAGCTCACCATATGGCCCCTCCCCCTCCATGTTGTCACTTGATGTCACATCCAAACTTCTAAGGCCCCCTGTCCACGAGCATTGCGAAGTCCCTCAGCGAATCTCCGCCGTGGTATCTGTCGCCCGGGAGCAGAAGCCGGCAGACGAATCTCCGCCAGTCAGTCTACCTGACAGATAGGCTGACCACGGAGAATCGCGGCAAATCGCAGCATGCTGCGAATTGCCGGCCACGAGGGGAGAATCGCAATGATTCTCTGCTTGTGGACACGAAACCAGCACTTTTCAAAGCAATGCTATGGAAATCTTCAGTCAGCGTGATTCGCCGGCGAGTCACCGCTGCCAAAATCCCATCCGTGGACAGGCTGCCTAACAGGCAAGAATTGTTGTGAAGATATATAACCTGTAAAATACCACTAAGTGCACAATCTTCCCACTTAGAGTGATTCTTTGCTCTTCCCAGAATGCACAGGGAATATGCAAATGATCTTCCTGCAGCTCCAATCTCTGGTTTGTCGCTCTGTGAACACGTAATTCCTATATACCCAAGTAGCATAGGCTTTAATTATATTCCAATCTGACCTGAAAGAATGCAGTAAGAGATAAGAAGTTCCTCCCCTTGATAGCTGGCACTGGGGACCGTATGTGGGAGGTTTAGCTTCAACGTCTACTTGTACATACCAGGGTTATGTACGAGTTGTATATATAATGTTTGCCTAGGCTGATTTATATTATTACTACAACAGGGCGTTATTGACTGGTTGTTGCTGCACTGGATGCTGCAGAGCTGAACTCCCTGCATATAGGATCTCTGCAGACTAAATGTGGCAACTCTGAGCTCTCCTATTACTCTCAGCGCCTCCTGCTGGTTCAGGGTCTTTGTGTTCCAGATCTCCCCTGCTTACACAATTCATTTTACTTCGGGTAAATGAGGCGCGGACATCCGACTTTCAAGGTCCTTTCAGGAGGTTCTGAATATTTAATCGCTTTCTTTAATTGTGACACTTGAAAGCTTTTAGGCCGATCCGAATAAATTGCACCTTCTTGTCCATTTTTTTAGTCTGGAGATTTTAGGATTTTATCTCATTTACTTCTGTACCTTCCGCTTGTATTAATGTGGCGTCCGGATGAGATTTCTCACTGCTTCCCTTTGACCTATCTTAATCCATCATCCAACTATGACCCCCTCAATGGGGAGCCCCTTCCACGAGATGACCTGAGTCTGCAGGACCTCAGAGGGGCGGCGGGTCGCCAGCTGACTCGTAGGTAGTTGTTACTTGTCCTAAAACTGTCGGTGCCCTCGCTGTGCCTGCAGCTCTGGTCAGCCGGCTGCCAAGTCTGTGTCTCCTGACCGCTCTTCGATGTCTGCGTTCCAGCACACAGACACTGGGGTGGGCACCATTATTGCTTGGGCCATTGTGGAGGCCATTGTTACTAGTGGGGCCATTATGATGGTTACTGTTACTACCAGGGTCAATATCACTACTAGGGTTAATATTGCTACTGTGACCCCCCTAGCATGGTCACTATGACTACTGAGAATACTAATGGGGTCATTAAGGGTGTCACATTTAGTATTGGGGGCACTAAGAGGGCCATTGTTAGGGGTGCTACTTCTCTGTCACTTCAGAGTAGTCTGAATAGGTCAAATGTGTATCTTGTGTATTGGCACTTTCAATGCAACATTCCACCTCCGAACCTCGGCCCCAAGATGACATGTCCTGCCCGCCCTGCTGTGCCCTTGGGCACTCACATTATACCAACTCTAAACACCCATTAGGGTATTTAAACATCATAGGCCAGAGTACCCACTCAGCAACCCCCTCTATGACTTAGTAGGAGTGGTTTCCTTTCTGGTGGACCTTCTGCCATCCCGGTTATACAGAATGACCATTCGTGGGTATGGACATCCTGTAATACTACATTTCTCTAGTAGTGGCTGCCCCTGGCTTCCCTTACCAAAATCAAGCTAATTTGAGAGGGTGTCTAGTGGTGGACCCTGGGCCATCAGCTGTTTGCCCCAAGAACTGCTTTCTAGGGGGGAGTCTGCATATTGACACAACCCCTTTAAGAGGATAAATTGTAACAAATGATGGGAGGACGTTACAATGTGGCCAGAGAGACAAGCGCTGCTGTGGGACCTTTAGTAGAGGAGAGGACAGGAGGGCCAGAGTCCTCTACCAGGGACTATCTAGGGACCATCTTCCTAAGGGCCCCACATCAGTCGAGCGCTTCGTCTTTAGGCGCCGTAGACTTTGTATGAGAACCCAAACTGACTCCTGGCTGCATGAGACGACGGAGAGGCCGAAGACACTTTTGCATTAGTCCAATCTTTCTGTGCGGCATGTATGCTGGGATAGATCACCGTAGTTGAGGGTAGCGAGGTGCCTGGGCCTCCACAACGTCTCTTGCTGTCAGTCGCCCACCTCCAAGACTCTTACAGTCAGCAATACTGTGGACCCCTTGTGAGTTGGGGGGGCAGCTGTCAAGACGTCTTCAGCAGTCAGAGAAGTCTTGGCCATCTTTGTACATTTCTTGTTCCTATGAGCTCTCTGGATGAGACACGTTATTGCAGGGGCTTCTCTCGCATAGTAGGGGAGCCGCGCACACGGCCAGTCTCAGAGTTGGACGTTCACCTATCCGACGTCTGTGTACTTATATAACTGTCTAAAGTCGGGAAACGCTATAACAGGCGCAGCATCTTCACCTTCAATACTGCAGTGTCAGGAAAGAGGGGGAGACTCTCCTCCCATGTGTAGCAGGGCCCTCGGCCCCGGTGGTCGGGCCGCCTCTTCATTCATGGTGGACACTGCTCCACCTGCTGTAGCATGCCTCTTCTTCATCTGCGCACCTTCAATAGGCGCCTCGGTTGTTCTCACCTTCTGGCCACTCCCTGACTATTGCAGGCTATCCCACTCCTTTCAGCAGCCTCCGCCACTTTAAGGGTCTGTCCTGCTTGCTGTGTCAAACTCTGGGCTGTAGCGGAGGTTACAGCCCTTTGATAAGACGGTCAGAACATTCTCAAGAGGGGCGGGGCTTAACTCTTTATTCTTCCCTAATGCAGGACTGATCTTTACAGCAGGAATGCGTGAGCTACATCACAGAGGGGTGGAGCCTCAGCTTCTGGCACTCACAGTGCCCGCCTCCCCTGGCTGGGTCCCTGGTAGGGGGCGGGGCTTATCACAGCCTTACAGGGTCTCTGTCAGAGTCTGTGCACTCCCTCCATGTTCTTGCAGGTGGATATCCCAGAGTTGGACACTTACCCATCCGACATTTATGGCGCCCCTTATGTCTGAAGTGCCATTACAGGCACAACATCTGCACCTCAGTGGCCTCGACTTGGAAGCAGAAGTCTGATGTCCAGTGCATGCGGCTCGCACAAATCATAGATCATTAGGGGTCCCCGAATGCCCCATGTGAGGGGAGCGCAGAGTGTACATGATTGCCGATCCACTTCTACTGGATGGAGGGAGGTTGGTGAACATATCAACAGCCACCTGCCCCATGGAAGTGAAGGCAGTGATGGTCACACATGCGCACCAACATGGGGCACTCTTGTGTCCCAGTCCCGCGACCGCTGGGAGTCTTAGAGCTACGACTGTTATCCCCCATGCTGTAGCCAGATGATGAATATCTTTAATGGGAAACAACGCTGCTGTATCTAACATCTAGGGGGCGCCGTAGACTCTGATCTTGTGCTTCTTGCTTCATGAATACAATGACAGAACTGCAGTAAAGACTGAACATTACACAGAGCAGCAGGAGAGAAAACACGCCAGATGTAATTACGTCCCACAAGGACTTTAGACTCTGCGATGGTGGCCATTGGGGAAGACTTATTAGGTTACATTCAGCGGCCGGAATCGGTAAACACTTTCTCTGCATTGACTTTCAGTAACACAAATGGCGTAGAAGACCAGTTACTCTGGCTGAATTACATCAGATGAGTCCAGCTCCGGGGTCACAGCTCAGGACAAGGTGGCGCCCCCTGCACGTTATGTGCAATTTCCACTGCAGCATCTTCAGCTATTCCTTACAGGCAGTGGCGTTACTACGGTAGATGCAGGGGATACGGTTGCACCCGGGCCCAGGAGCCTCAGGGGGCCCATAAGGCCTCTCCTCTCCATATAGGGAGCCCGATACAATGAATAAAGCATTATAGTTGGGGGCCGTTACAGGTTTTAGATTGGGGCCCCCGGAGCTTCAGGTTACGCCTCTGCGTTAAAGGGTTAAGAAAAGTTTGGGGCCCCAAGATAAAATATTGCCCCCGGGCCCATGAGCCTTTAGTGGAGGTGGCGAATGACCTGAATGCACTCTAGTGAACCCCGGGCAGTGATGGGGAAGATAAGTACAAGACGCCCCGGACTTACCGTAAGTCTCATCTCTATTCTGTAGAAGAGAAACTTGCCGATCCTGCGAGGCCCAAGCGTCACTAAGACCGTGGAAAGAAGAAGAGCGATGAATATGCCGTGAGAAGACTGACGGCTCCTGGGGGAGGAATTCAGCACCACGGAGAGCGTCTCACCGATGAAATATGTCATGGGCTTCATCTCCCAAAGAAGAATATACAGCATACACACTGACTGCCCCTTTATTAAACCCCCCACCCCCATTATTAGAGCCCGCTTTATTAAACCCCCCAACCCCTTTATGAAAGCCCCCGGCCGTCTCACGATTGGCGCACCCCTGTACGGTAATTCCCCCGTGACCCCGACGTGCGGCATAAAATCACGTGACAAGTTTTCCGCAGATCAGTTTCACTGTGAACCCACATTAGATGGAAGATCCAGCGATCGGAGCGACTTACAGCGAGGCCGGTCATCGGTGCTGGACTAGCCGGGGTCTCACTGCCAACCGCGGGGGGGTTTCTCATGTAACGGTGTGGAGAGTATATAGAGAATGGCGCGATCGAGGAAAACATCCAGCGAAAGGGGATCCTGTGGAAACAACTCATCACTGAAAGGGGTCGGAGGAGGATGTCAGGAATCGTTCTGACCAACAGGCTGCACAGTCAGCTGAATACAACGCTGGAGCTCCAACTAACGTGTCCGAACGCACAACTCGCCGTTCCTCCGCACGGATGGTATAATAGCGGGCGACCAGTTCCAGCGCCATTGTGTCTAAGAGAAACAGAGAGACTCCAGCGGGCAAAAGAGCGCAAAACTTGTATCACTGAGCAGCGGGAAAACATCTCCTGGTCAGATGGAGACAGATTTATGTTGCTGATGGGAGGGCAGAATTTGGCGCAAGCAGCATGAATCGCTGACCCCTTCCTGTCAGCTGATCAGAACATGTCAGCACCGCCATCTAATCTGCAGGGACTACAAGAAGCTTCCTGTCCGCAGGGGGTGGGGGTGGGGTTTCTTGGTGACCCGGGGTCCTCTCATATCTGCGGCTGGACGCCATGATGAATTGCTGTGGTTCTGAAGGGCAAAGGAAGTTCCTTGCGCTACTGGATGGGGGTCTCACATGGTGGCCGCTTAGTGCATGTATATATATATAAAGCAGTGTGTAGCGGTTTTGACGGCTCCATCCGTTATAACTGCTAACCCTTCGAGAGGCGACAAGTAACATTCACTGGAATTGGGTTGCATTTACACTGTTTCAGACGAAGGAAGATAAATAATCTCATAAATGGGGGAAAGGTGGTTCCACACCATGAGGGTCACTGATGGGCGTTCACAGCAGAGACCACCGCTGCGGACCCTGAAGGCAAGAACAAGGCAATGGGCGGGGGCTTCCTCCCATCTTCGGGGGTGCTAGGGGGCGACTTCCGTCCTGCTCCCCTCGGATAGAGACAAGTACTTGAGTGCAGATTTCTTCAGCTTCTGGGTGGCTGATTGGAAAGTGTTCTCATGCGACGATGATCTCCCCTCGCGATGCGCCACGTAATGCATCTGGGGACACTTCATTGCCGCTGTGTGTTGGCGTTCGGTGATTGCAGAGGACGACCCTCCATGCACTCCGCTTCCTTATTAGGCTCTTCATGAAACAATCGACTCGCTGATTCTGATCAGCCATGAATGTGCAGAGCTCTGGCGGCTGCTCTCGCCCCTCGGCCCCCGTACACTTCAAGGGGAGGACGTTTTATGTCTATAAATCTACATGACAATATAAACTCTGCAGAGAACCGCAGGACCGAATCCGCGCAGAGAGGCCGAGCGATAAAACCGCATTATTAATAGATGAGAAACACAAAATGTTCCCAGCAGGAGCCCCAAAAACTCCACCACACAATATCCAACCTTTACGAATCGGCAGGAAGCCTTTGTGCTACCAAAACGGGCAGAAAGCATTTCAGGAGATGGAGAAAATCTGTCCTATAAGGAAAGTCGACTTTCTTGTACTATATTAATTGGAAGCTAATGTCACTGTCACATACCTTCCATGTAGAAGTACTAGAGCCGCTAAGTGAGTATATGACATTACCTACCTTGTCCTGCACTTACATCCTGTATTATCCTCCAGAGCTGCACTCACTATTCTGCTGGTGGTGGAGTCACTGTATACATACATTACTTATCCTGTACTGATCCTGAGTTACATCCTGTATTATACTCCAGAGCTGCACTCACGATTCTGCTGCTGGAGTCACTGTATACATACATTACTTATCATGTACTGATCCTGGGTTACATCCTGTATTATCCTCCAGAGCTGCACTCACTATTCTGCTGGTGGAGTCACTGTGTACATACATTACTTATCCTGTACTGATCCTGAGTTACATCCTGTATTATACTCCAGAGCTGCACTCACTATTCTGCTGGTGAAGTCACTGTGTACATACATTACTTATCCTGTACTGATCCTGAGTTACATCCTGTATTATACTCCAGAGCTGCACTCACTATTCTGCTGGTGGAGTCACTGTGTACATACATTACTTATCCTGTACTGCTCCTGAGTTACATCCTGTATTATACCCCAGAGCTGCACTCACTGTTCTGCTGGTGGAGTCACTGTGTACATACATTACTTATCCTGTACTGCTCCTGAGTTACATCCTGTATTATACCCCAGAGCTGCACTCACTATTCTGCTGGTGGAGTCACTGTATACATACATTACTTATCCTGTACTGATCCTGAGTTACATCCTGTATTATACCCCAGAGCTGCACTCACTATTCTGCTGGTGGAGTCACTGTGTACATACATTACTTATCCTGTACTGATCCTGAGTTACATCCTGTATTATCCTCCAGAGCTGCACTCACTATTCTGCTGGTGGAGACAATGTATACATACATTACTTATCCTGTACTGATCCTGAGTTACATCATGTATTATACTCCAGAGCTGCACTCACTATTCTCCTGGTGCAGTCACTGTATACATACATTACTTATCCTGTACTGCTCCTGAGTTACATCCTGTATTATACTGCAGAGCTGCACTCACTATTCTGCTGGTGGAGTCACTGTGTACACACATTACTTATCCTGTACTGCTCCTGAGTTACATCCTGTATTATACTGCAGAGCTGCACTCACTATTCTGCTGGTGGGGTCACTGTGTACATACATTACTTATCCTGTACTCACCCTGAGTTACATCCTGTATTATACCCCAGAGCTGCACTCACTATTCTGCTGGTGGAGTCACTGTGTACATACATTACTTATCCTGTACTGACCCTGAGTTACATCCTGTATTATACCCCAGAGCTGCACTCACTATTCTGCTGGTGGAGTCACTGTGTACATACATTACTTATCCTGTACTGATCCTGAGTTACATCCTGTATTATACTGCAGAGCTGCACTCACTATTCTGCTGCTGGAGTCACTGTGTACATACAATACTTATCCTGTACTGCTCCTGAGTTACATCCTGTATTATCCTCCAGAGCTGCACTCACTATTCTGCTGGTGGAGTCACTGTGTACATACATTACTTATCCTGTACTGATCCTGAGTTACATCATGTATTATACTCCAGAGCTGCACTCACTATTCTCCTGGTGCAGTCACTGTATACATACATTACTTATCCTGTACTGCTCCTGAGTTACATCCTGTATTATACTGCAGAGCTGCACTCACTATTCTGCTGGTGGAGTCACTGTGTACACACATTACTTATCCTGTACTGCTCCTGAGTTACATCCTGTATTATACTGCAGAGCTGCACTCACTATTCTGCTGGTGGGGTCACTGTGTACATACATTACTTATCCTGTACTCACCCTGAGTTACATCCTGTATTATACCCCAGAGCTGCACTCACTATTCTGCTGCTGGAGTCACTGCGTACATACATTACTTATCCTGTACTGCTCCTGAGTTACATCCTGTATTATACTGCAGAGCTGCACTCACTATTCTGCTGGTGGAGTCACTGTGTACATACATTACTTATCCTGTACTGCTCCTGAGTTACATCCTGTATTATACCCCAGAGCTGCACTCACTATTCTGCTGGTGGAGTCACTGTGTACATACATTACTTATCCTGTACTGATCCTGAGTTACATCCTGTATTATACCCCAGAGCTGCACTCACTATTCTGCTGGTGGAGTCACTGTGTACATACATTACTTATCCTGTACTGCTCCTGAGTTACATCCTGTATTATCCTCCAGAGCTGCACTCACTATTCTGCTGGTGGAGTCACTGTGTACATACATTACTTATCCTGTACTGATCCTGAGTTACATCCTGTATTATACTCCAGAGCTGCACTCACTATTCTGCTGATGGAGTCACTGTGTACATACATTACTTATCCTGTACTGATCCTGAGTTACATCCTGTATTATACCCCAGAGCTGCAC
Organism: Eleutherodactylus coqui; assembly: GCF_035609145.1. Classification (NCBI taxonomy): domain Eukaryota; kingdom Metazoa; phylum Chordata; class Amphibia; order Anura; family Eleutherodactylidae; genus Eleutherodactylus; species Eleutherodactylus coqui. The sequence continues at coordinate 302,092,950 of NC_089840.1, read as the reverse complement.
TCACTATTCTGCTGGTGGAGTCACTGTGTACATACATTACTTATCCTGTACTGATCCTGGGTTACATCCTGTATTATACTGCAGAGCTGCACTCACTATTCTGCTGGTGGAGTCACTGTGTACATACATTACTTATCCTGTACTGCTCCAGAGTTACATCCTGTATTATACCCCAGGGCTGCACTCACTATTCTGCTGGTGCAGTCACTGTGTACATACAATACTTATCCTGTACTGCTCCTGAGTTACATCCTGTATTATACCCCAGAGCTGCACTCACTATTCTGCTGGTGCAGTCACTGTGTACATACATTACTTATCCTGTACTGATCCTGAGTTACATCCTGTATTATACTCTAGAGCTGCACTCACTATTCTGCTGGTGGAGTCACTGTGTATATACATTACTTATCCTGTACTGATCCTGAGTTACATCCTGTATTATACTCCAGAGCTGCACTCACTATTCTGCTGGTGGAGTCACTGTGTACATACATTACTTATCCTGTACTGATCCTGAGTTACATCCTGTAGATCTTTTATTATAAAAGTAAAAAACACAACAAAGACAAACTGTAACAATAAGAATAACCATATAAAGCAATATAAGGCCCTTCCCCCACAGTCCGTGATCCATAAACAAAGTAAATGTCCATATCCGGGTTTCCCCCCGCCGTACACACCCACACACATACACACTCTACATATAACACTATATACAAATATAAACACAATATACAACCATATACCTAAAGTATAAAACTATGTAAACTACACCTCCAGGTCCAGCCGTACCGCACTGTACCCACACAGAACAAATGTAAGCAATAACATAAACAAAAACATAAATAACTGAAATAGCAAGATAAATAACCAAATATAAACAGAAAGACCGAGCCAAACTGGCATAAAAGAACTAACTAAAAATATATGCAAATTTTAATATTTTTTATTTATTTATTTATTTATTTATTTTTTAATTTTTTTATTTTTTTTGGGTCCCCAGTGCAGCTTGGGGGCCAAGCCTGCTCCATCAGTCCGTGCCCAGAGTTCAGTTCAGGACGTGCCCAGCAACACCAGGGTTTTTTTTTAAACAAATAATACCACGCTGTGCCCACCGCAGCCTGGGGGCCATGCCCGCTCCACCAGTCCGTGCCCAGAGTCCAATGTTCGGGACGTGCCAGGCTACGGCTGAAGGCATGAATCCCTCTCCCCCCAACTCCCCCACCCAACCTACCTACCACCCAAAATGTGAATATATACAATATACAATAACCATAATACACTCCAATACCAACATGCGTAATATATACTATATACATAACCCGAAAGCCTAAGGTCGGCTCTCCTGCAGCCCTACTTCACTCCATCTTGCCCAAACCAAAACAAAAAGCTTCATGGTGCACTCACAGCCCCCCACCAGGATTGGAGGTGATAAGCCGGGCACAGACATCGCAATGTACTATCCCTTGAATTTAAAAAAAAGTCTCCCTATTCTCTCCCTAATTTGCCCTAGACTGTCCTTAGTCTGCCCCTAAGTCTGACCCTTCATAGAAAACCTGTCCCTGCTCTACCCTCCTCTCTCCCTATCCTGTCCCTCCTCTCTCCCTACTCTGCCCCTAGAAGATTAAGAAAAGACTGTCCCTAACGAAATACAAGCCCTCTCCATAGGAGAGAAGCCTTAGATGTGCCCAGCCTCTCATACTCCAAAGAACGCACCTTCACCAGGTCACCCAGGATGTTCCTACATACCGTATCCACGGGGAGGACTTTCAGCTCCGTCGAGATTAAACACCGTGCACTCCAGATGTGGAACCTGACCACTAGGCTAACTAGAAATAAAGTGCAGCAGTCCCTGCCACCAAGGCCTCTGAAGGCTCCATAAGCCCACTCCGCATAGGAGAGGTGTGCCAGCTGACGCCAGCCTATGGAGACCCCTACCCGTTGGTATACCTCTGTATTAAAGGGGCACTGAAGCAGGAAATGCTCCATGCTTTCCAGCACGTCGCTGCACTCCTGACGGGGGCAACCCCTGTCAATCAGAGGCCTGCTCTTCAAGTTACCCCTTACATACAGTCTCCCGTGAAAGCAGCGCCAAGCCAAGTCCCAAAACTTCAAGGGGACCCGGGTTGAATTCAGTAAACGTAACCCTCCCTCCAGGTCCCAGCTTGGGCAGTCCTTGAGCGCCAGGGGCTTCTGGAAATGGGTCAACAGGACTCTTTCGTCGAGGAGCCTCCTCGTCAGAGTCCTGATCTCCCACATCCCCAGACCCCACCGGCGTATCACCTTCAGAACCAAGGTAGCGTAAGCCGGGAGATATCCGTGCTGCGTGCGAAGGTCCTTCACTCGCCCTCCTGTCTCCCATTCCTGGAAGAAGGGCCGAAACCATCCCCGGCAGGAGTAGACCCACGGAGGAGCCCTCTCTTGCCAGAGGTTGCCTATGTTGATCTTAAAAAAGGTGTCTACAAGAAACACCACAGGGTTGACCATAGACAACCCCCCTAGTCTCCTCGTGCGGTATGTAACATCTCTCCTGATCAGGTTCAACCTGTTCCCCCACAGCATTAGGAAGAACAGGTTGTAGACCCGGGTCCAGAGAGGCTCTGGTAAAATGCATACGCTGCCCAGGTAGATGAATAAAGGGAGCAGGTATGTTTTGATCAAGCTAACTCTTTCCCGAAGGGTTAAAGACCAACCCTTCCACTGATTGACCTTGTGAATAGCACCATCCAGCCTGTCCACCCAATTTTGCATGGGGTAATCCCCCTGGTCAAATTTGATGCCAAGAACTTTTGCTGAAGTCTGGGGCACCGGAAGAGTGTCCGGGAGATCAAACACAGGATCCCCCCTTCCTAACCAGAGACTTTCGCACTTATCCCAGTTGACCCTGGACCCAGATGCCTCTGAGTAGCCATCCACCTCTGACACCACAAACTCCGCCTCCTCCCGTGAGGATACGAAGAGCGTGACATCATCGGCGTATGCCACTGCCCTCAGGGTAGCCTCCGGCACCGCCTGGTCCATCCCGACCCCTGCTATAGGTCCACGATCAACCCTCCTAAGGAAGGGATCTATCGCAAACACATACAACAGGGGACTTAGAGGACAGCCCTGACGGACACCGGACCCCACCTCGAAAGGGCTGCCAAGCCAACCGTTCACCAGCGGGAAAGTCTCAGCCCCTGCATACAATGTCCGCAGCCAATCAACAAACCCCACTGGCAGGCCGTATCTCAGAAGGACTGACCAGAGGTACTCGTTGTTAACCCGATCAAACGCTTTGGCCTGATCCAAGGACAGCAAGTACCCTTCCCAGTGACCAGCCCTACCCTGCTCCACTGCCTCCCGGACACCAAGAACAGCGCTAAAGGTGCTACGGCCTGGAACAGAGCAATGCTGGGTCCCCGAGAGGAGCCGGGGTGCAAACTTGACCAACCGATTAAACAGCACTTTTGCCAGAACCTTCCTGTCCGTATTGAGAAGTGCTATGGGACGCCAGTTCTCAATACGGCTCGAGTCTTTGCCCTTTGACAGAAGGATCAAAGCTGACCTCCTCATTGACTTTGGCAGAGTGCCCGAGGAAAGACACTCATTTAATACCTCCGTCAAGAGGGGACTCAAGAGGTCCTTGAAGGTCTTATAATACTCGGATGTTAGTCCGTCCGGTCCTGGCGATTTTTTGAGCCGGAGCCCATCAATCGCCAGTTTAACTTCCTCTATTCTGATCTCTCCTGTCAAAACATCAAGAGAGGTGTCTACCTCCGGCTCAGGGACAGTTTCAGCCAGGAAAGCCGACATCACTTCCGAATCTAGATCCCTCTTTCCCAAGAGTTGCGAGTAGTAGGATCTGACGACCTCCAGAATCCCTGATCTGGATCGATTCAGGGATCCTGTACTATCGATCAGTCCAGTGACCACTTTACTATTCACTGACATCCTACAGTTTCTGTAAGGGTCGGGCGAGCGGTACTTCCCGAAATCCCTCTCAAAAACCAAGGATGCGTGTCTATCGTACTGGCACTTCTTGAGCAAAGATTTCACTCTGGAGATCTCCTCGCGGCTACCTCCAGTCGAAACGAGATGTTCGAGTTTCCTCCTCAGGCCGTTGTACAGGCGGTACCTGTCCAGGCATCTGAGGTTGGAGAGCTCTCGGAAGAACCTCGCCACCCTCCTCTTGAACATCTCCCACCACTCTGACTTACTGCTACAGAGATCCAGTAATGGTACCTGGCTCTGCAGAAAATCCTCAAAGGACTGTCTTATCTCTGCTTCCTCCAGGAGTGATGAATTCAGTCTCCAAAAACCTCTGCCCATCCGGGGGGTCTCTGCAACATTCAGAGAAAACAATATTAGACAGTGGTCGGAGAATTCCACCTCAACAACAGACACTGGTGAAGAGATGGCTTCCTCCTTCAAATAAAACCTGTCTATTCTAGACCTGCTCTGACCTCTATAATAGGTGAACCCCTCGTGGCCTGGGGTGTGCCGGATGTGGACATCCACCAGGCGAGCCTCGCTAGCTACGCTATTAAGTGCGACGCTGTCAAAAGTCAACCGCCTGTCTCCAGAGCCTCCCCTATCGCGGGCTCTCGTGACTGCATTAAAGTCACCTCCAAAGACAACTTGGCGGCTGGTAAAAAGGTAGGGCTTGATCCTCATAAAGAGACTCTTCCTGTCCTTTTTTGACTGGGGACCATAGATGTTGACAAGTCTTAATTCTTGTCCCTTCATGAGGACATCTAAGATCAGGCACCTTCCCATTTCTAATTCAATAACTCGTCGGCATTCAACCGCTGCGGTGAAAAGGACCGCCACTCCGCTATACGGCTCGGCCGCAAGAGACCAGTAGGAAGGGCCTGACCTCCACTCCCTTTTTGCCTTATGTATAGCTGCCAAATCGGACAGCCTGGTCTCCTGCAAAAATAAAATGTCGGCTTCAACGCGGCCGAGAAAATCAAAGGCCGCAAATCTATCCGTATCAGACTTAATGCTGGCAACGTTAATTGATGCCAGAGTCAGCGGAGTGGGTGCCGCCATCATGAGTGATTAAATTAGACGGCTTTCTTCCTCACACCCGCTTCCTCGGGGTCAGAGGAAAGCCCCTTGCCTCTTTTTTTGGACACAGATGTGTCCATAGCAAGGGATCCCCCGACCCCGTCGTCCTTGTTTCCAGGCTCCAGAGTAGCCTCCACCCCGGAAGGAACTATGCCTTCACGAGGTGGAGACTCAGCGCCCCCTGTTGACCCTTTCTTTGCCCTAGGAACCTTGCCCTCTGCCTCCCCCTCAGAAGAGGAGGAAGAGATGTCTTGGAGGGCTCGGAACCTATTGGAGAGTCCAACTGGAGGTGAGCAGGCTTTTCCTTCCAGTACTTGGCCCGGGGTGGGAGAAGATCTTGAATCCCCCCTTCGTTTTCTCCTCGTGGCACCTAGCTTACGCCGTTTCTCTAACCACCTCTTGCCTTCCTCATCCACACTTTCACAGTGGGAGGAATCTGCAGAGTTGGTCTCCTGCCTCTGGATCCTCCTGTCCTCCTCATCTAAATCGCTGTCCCTCAAAGCCTCAGCCGCGAGATTTGCTTCTGGAACAGGGGCCACCATCGACCCACCTGCTGTGGGCGCTCCTGTCAGCTCCCTGCTCCGTCTGCGTTTCTCCTGACGCCTCTGCTCCGCAGGCGTCTTTTGCCGGTTCTTCCCTGGCTCCTGAGCTCCTCCACCTCTGCTGGTCCCCTCACCCCCGGAGGCCACATCATGACCCCCATCCGTAGGTGCTGAAACCGCATTGGCAAAGGAGCGCGGACAGCGACTAAATGGGTGACCGAGGTCACCACACAGGTTACACCTAATCTCTGTACAGGAGGCGGCTAGATGACCCAGACCCCCACACAGAGCGCACTTCAAGGTCTTACAAGCGGCGCTCAAGTGTGAGGGGTCGCCGCATCTGTGGCAGAGCTTCGGCTGCCCCTGGTAAAAGGCCAAGATACGATCCCTGCCGAGGAAGGCTGCAGAAGGTATGTGTGCCACTGAGTTACCTGAACGCTTCAGCTTGACCATGAACGTCCAGGCCCTAGACCATATGCCGTGCTCATCCCTGTTCTTTTGGGGCATCTCCGTCACCTCTCCATACCTACTGAGCCACGTCATGATGTCAAAGCAAGAAAGTGACTCGTTACGAGTCAAAACGGTCACCTTCTTGATGCCGTTCTGGCGAGACACCACCTGGATGGCAAACTCTCGCCAGCCGGGCTCGTTTTTCACCAGCTCGTAATTCCCCCAGAAGATTTCTAGACCCTCTGGGCGAACGAAGCTGATGTCAAACTCAGACGTGCCGTAAGGATGGATCAGGGCAAAGATGTCAACCGCCCTGACGCCCATCTTCAGAAAAAGCTCCACTACCCTCGCCTTTGGGGGACATGTATCATTGCCTCTCCAACGAAGACGGACCACATTCCTACAACCTGCGTCCTGCCCGGGTGTCGGTAGGGACCATACGGTCTCCCCCCCTTTGCTCTCGGAAGGCACCCAAGCCATGTCTCTCTTTCCAGAGAGATAGATCCACCTCTCTTCCTCCAACTGTGATTGTACTCTCCCCCTTCCGTAAAGCCTCCAGGAGACGCTGTTGCAAAACGCCCTCCCTAGAGCCTGGAGACAAGGAGGACCCCCTCCCTCCAGCGGCAACACTGGCATAACTCCTACCAGTTGTTGTCGCCGCTGGAGGGGCGACTGGACCCCGTGACCCCTCTGGCCTAACTACCTTATCCCCTGGGCCTCCAGATTCCTGGCTGCCAGGGGTACCCGAGGTGCCCGGAGGCCCAGCAACTGCAGAGAAACGTGTACTCTCGGCATTGTCCCTCCCATCCACCGCACGCTCTCCCACATCCATCCCCGGATCTACCACTTTTTTCCTCGGATCATGTGGTCCATGGGTCCTGGCCTCTCCGGAGGTAGATGGTAAAGCCTCCAGGCTTTTGCTTGTGTTTTTACTTTTCTCTTTTTTCTTTTTTGCCTCCGCATCACTGGAGGCACGGGATCCGGCCTGACTTGCTCCCAGATTATGGGAGACCCCAGATTTTAGGTCCGCAGCCCCCTCCGCATCACAGGCAGCACTTGCTGCATTAGTGGCACCGCTGCCACCCTCCTTGCCGGTACCGCGACCTGCATCTGTGCTGGCCTTTACTGCGCCTTTCTTACTGACCTCCTTGCCCTTGTTACCAACTAACACAGGGACAGGGGGTCTGACCAGCTGGGCCCTTTTCTCCCCAACTCCCCGCTCCAGGCCCACCACCACCACAGAGCCCGAGCCAGGGGGGGTTGGGGTCAGAACTCTGATCCGACTTTGCAGCCAGACCAGAGCTCCCAGGAACGAACACAAGCTTTTCCTGCAGCTTCTCCGGTTTCTTTCTCTTTTTCTTTATCCCCGTGTTCTGCTCTGGCAACTCATCACCAAACATAAAGCCCCCCATATACAGCAAGGCTTTCGGGTGTGGGGTCTTCTGTATCTGCAGCCTTCCTGCTTTTCCCTCCACCTCAGGTGGCAGTGCAATCTCCTCAGGCAGCATGTTTCTGAGACTTGCAGTGCCACTAGGAGTTGCTGCTAGTTCTTGGGAACACACAGGCTGCTCCTCCAGGGTCTCCTGCACATCCTTGTACAACTCCTCATCTCAGGCTTCACCATCACTTGACTCTTTTTGCTCGTGGTCACTGCGCCTTGCCGCCATCTTTGCAAACCTGTCCTCCTGTCCTCCTCATCTAAATCGCTGTCCCTCAAAGCCTCAGCCGCGAGATTTGCTTCTGGAACAGGGGCCACCATCGACCCACCTGCTGTGGGCGCTCCTGTCAGCTCCCTGCTCCGTCTGCGTTTCTCCTGACGCCTCTGCTCCGCAGGCGTCTTTTGCCGGTTCTTCCCTGGCTCCTGAGCTCCTCCAACTCTGCTGGTCCCCTCACCCCCGGAGGCCACATCATGACCCCCATCCGTAGGTGCTGAAACCGCATTGGCAAAGGAGCGCGGACAGCGACTAAATGGGTGACCGAGGTCACCACACAGGTTACACCTAATCTCTGTACAGGAGGCGGCTAGATGACCCAGACCCCCACACAGAGCGCACTTCAAGGTCTTACAAGCGGCGCTCAAGTGTGAGGGGTCGCCGCACCTGTGGCAGAGCTTCGGCTGCCCCTGGTAAAAGGCCAAGATACGATCCCTGCCGAGGAAGGCTGCAGAAGGTATGTGTGCCACTGAGTTACCTGAACGCTTCAGCTTGACCATGAACGTCCAGGCCCTAGACCATATGCCGTGCTCATCCCTGTTCTTTTGGGGCATCTCCGTCACCTCTCCATACCTACTGAGCCACGTCATGATGTCAAAGCAAGAAAGTGACTCGTTACGAGTCAAAACGGTCACCTTCTTGATGCCGTTCTGGCGAGACACCACCTGGATGGCAAACTCTCGCCAGCCGGGCTCGTTTTTCACCAGCTCGTAATTCCCCCAGAAGATTTCTAGACCCTCTGGGCGAACGAAGCTGATGTCAAACTCAGACGTGCCGTAAGGATGGATCAGGGCAAAGATGTCAACCGCCCTGACGCCCATCTTCAGAAAAAGCTCCACTACCCTCGCCTTTGGGGGACATGTATCATTGCCTCTCCAACGAAGACGGACCACATTCCTACGACCTGCGTCCTGCCCGGGTGTCGGTAGGGACCATACGGTCTCCCCCCTTTGCTCTCGGAAGGCACCCAAGCCATGTCTCTCTTTCCAGAGAGATAGATCCACCTCTCTTCCTCCAACTGTGATTGTACTCTCCCCCTTCCATAAAGCCTCCAGGAGACGCTGTTGCAAAACGCCCTCCCTAGAGCCTGGAGACAAGGAGGACCCTCTCCCTCCAGCGGCGACACTGGCATAACTCCTACCAGTTGTTGTCGCCGCTGGAGGGGCGACTGGACCCCGTGACCCCTCTGGCCTAACTACCTTATCCCCTGGGCCTCCAGATTCCTGGCTGCCAGGGGTACCCGAGGTGCCCGGAGGCCCAGCAACTGCAGAGAAACGTGTACTCTCGGCATTGTCCCTCCCATCCACCGCACGCTCTCCCACATCCATCCCCGGATCTACCACTTTTTTCCTCGGATCATGTGGTCCATGGGTCCTGGCCTCTCCGGAGGTAGATGGTAAAGCCTCCAGGCTTTTGCTTGTGTTTTTACTTTTCTCTTTTTTCTTTTTTGCCTCCGCATCACTGGAGGCACGGGATCCGGCCTGACTTGCTCCCAGATTATGGGAGACCCCAGATTTTAGGTCCGCAGCCCCCTCCGCATCACAGGCAGCACTTGCTGCATTAGTGGCACCGCTGCCACCCTCCTTGCCGGTACCGCGACCTGCATCTGTGCTGGCCTTTACTGCGCCTTTCTTACTGACCTCCTTGCTCCTGTTACCAACTAACACAGGGACAGGGGGTCTGACCAGCTGGGCCCTTTTCTCTGACTTTGCAGCCAGACCAGAGCTCCCAGGAACGAACACAAGCTTTTCCTGCAGCTTCTCCGGTTTCTTTCTCTTTTTCTTTATCCCCGTGTTCTGCTCTGGCAACTCATCACCAAACATGAAGCCCCCCATATACAGCGAGGCTTTCGGGTGTGGGGTCTTCTGTATCTGCAGCCTTCCTGCGTTTCCCTCCACCTCAGGTGGCAGTGCAATCTCCTCAGGCAGCATGTTTCTGAGACTTGCAGTGCCACTAGGAGTTGCTGCTAGTTCTTGGGAACACACAGGCTGCTCCTCCAGGGTCTCCTGCACATCCTTGTACAACTCCTCATCTCAGGCTTCACCATCACTTGACTCTTTTTTCTCGTGGTCACTGCGCCTTGCCGCCATCTTTGCAAACCGGTCATCATTTATTATTTTCTCCTTAAAGGGACCGCTCTCCTCCAGTATTTTCTCCCTTCCTGCTTCTCACATTCTAATGCAGTCCTTGCATTCCTTCATTGCCCTCCTGGCTTCTGCCTTTTTGACCTTGAAAGCTTTTTGCTCCATGACCATCTTGGCATCTCGCAGCTTCCCCTTTTGTACACCCAATATTTTTCTAGCAAAGTTATAGTCAGTTATACCACTTGCCAGCCGGGAGGCCAGCTCAATCACTGATTCCTCTTTCTTTCTTTAACTCCACTTCCCCATGTTTGCCAGTGTCTGTGGCTCACCTGCTCTCCTGCGGGTCTGGCTGCGGGTCACAATATCGCTCCCTGTGCTGTCGGAAGCCACTGTGCTGACAAACGGGCCCACACTGCTGAACCATGACCAGGTAGAGTGTTATCTATATATAGGTGTCTCCTCTCAGTGTAATCCTGTCTGTACAGGGAGGGGAGGAGGGGAGCTGTGACTATTGTAAATGGTAGACCTGTGTTATCTATATATAGGTGTCTCCTCTCAGTGTAATCCTACCTGTACAGGGAGGAGAGGAGGTGAGCTGTGACTATTGTGAATGGTGGCTCCTGTGCCATCTATATATAGGTGTAACCTCTCAGTGTAATCCTGTCTGTGCAGGGAGGAAAGGAGGTGAGCTGTGACTATTGTGAATGGTGGCTCCTGCGTTATCTATATATAGGTGTCTCCTCTCAGTGTAATTCTGTCTGTACAGGGAGGGAAGGAGGTGAGCTGTGACTATTGTGAATGGTGGCTCCTGCGTTATCTATATATAGGTGTCTCCTCTCAGTGTAATCCTGTCTGTACAGGGAGGGGAGGAGGTGAGCTGTGACTATTGTGAATGGGGGTCCTGTGTTATTTATATATAAGTGTCTCCTCTCAGTGTAATCCTGCCTGTACAGGGAGGGGAGGGGGTGAGCTGTGACTATTGTGAAAGGTGGCTCCTGTGTTATCTATATATAGGTGTTACCTCTCAGTGTAATCCTGTCTGTGCAGGGAGGGGAGGAGGTGAGCTGTGACTATTGTGAATGGTGGACCTGTGCTATCTATATATAGGTGTCTCCTCTCAGTGTAATCCTGTCTGTGCAGGGAGGGGAGGAGGTGAGCTGTGACTATTGTGAATGGTGGCTCCTGTGTTATCTATATATAGGTGTCTCCTCTCAGTGTAATCCTGTCTGTGATGATAATCAGAAGACGTCTGAGAAGTTTTCTCTACAGAACAGGAAGTGTCAGAGTATTTTTCGGTTTAGTGGTCAATGTGCAGGGAGGGGAGGAGGTGAGCTGTGACACCACACTATTAGGCTTAGCGGTTGGTTTGAGAGCTGCAGGTTTCAGGATGTCCTGTTTATAAGTTCAGATCGGGACAATCACCAACGATCATGAAGCTATTATGTTCCATGTAATATCCTGGTTTATAGAGGTTGTTTGCTGATGACACTTTCCCATTAAAGCCACGCCCACAGAATGGGGGACAGATATCTGATCCCTGGGGGATCTGACTGCTGGACCTGCCAGCGGCCCCAAGGTATGCGCCCTTCAATGCCCCCATATTGCAATGAGGCTATGCGAGTGCAGCTCTGGAGGAAGACTGCTGAGCTCCTCCACCTCCGCCACTCCTATAGAAGTGAAGGCAGCAACTATGAGCAGCGCAGCTCTACTCACATCTGACAGTCATCGCATGTCATGCGGAGGGGGGGTGGATGTATCTACTGGGAAGACCCCGTTAAGTGGCGAGGGATGCCCCTGTACAGAGAATGCGAGGTGTCAGATGGGGGTTTACTGGGGTACCTCCTGCGGGTCCCCCTGATGGAGCACTGGTCACGGGTCGTACAATGCATCCATCGGCCAGCAGGGGGCCCCGTCCCTGTCTGGGACTCCCGCTGTATCTGCCCTGGGCTGCGTATTAGAGGGGCACCAGCTGAGCCGCCCCTTTAAAGACTCTCCTTCCGTTAATTGTGTTACATCTCGCTCGCGGTCCGATCCCCGCACGAACTCATTGCTTACCTCCTGTCATTGTGCAGCACTCCGAGAGCGCGGGATTCTGGGAGCCGCCGCTCTTTGTGCTTCAGTGACGGCGATGGAAAACGGATCATTTATATTTCAAAGATATTTTCGTTCAAATCTGGATGTGAGGAAAAAAGATGCCGAAGAGATAGAGGAGGAAAGATAATTTGCGCGGACGCACGCAGCGCCGAGAAAGCGAATCCATCCAATATGAAAGAAGGGAACCCGCGGATTTACTCCTGACATTTCCTGCTCGCTGTTTCTTCTCCGGGTCTTCGGCGGCTTTGATGGGTTTTTGGGGACTTAAAGTTGTTTCTGTTTCACACAGAAAACATTTCAGTGAAATCGCCGCCGCGCCGCTCGGAATATTAATGTGATGGACCGAACTACTGCGCTGCGGAGAAGGGAGTGCGCCAAATGTAGACTGAGGCCCCCCATCATAGCATATTTACGCCCGCACTTGTACGATGAGTATTGCATGTTTGAGAGAATACTGCCATACCGCTCATGAACAATACCGCCATACCACGAGAGAAAAACACCGCCATACTAATCGGCAACAACACCGCCCTACCGCGACTGAATAACACCACCCTACCACGTGAGGACAGCACCCCCATACCGCGAGAATAACACCGCCATACCACAAGAGAATAACACCGCTATACTGCGAGAGAATAACTCCGCCATACCACGAGAGAACACCAGCATACTGCGAGAGAGTAACACCGCTATACCACTTGTGAACACCACCGCCATACTACGAGAGAATAACACCGCCATACTGCGAGAGAATAACACCGCCATACTGCGAGAGAACACCACCGCCATACCACAAGAGAATAACACCGCCATACTGCGAGAGAATAACACCGCCATACTACAAGAGAATAACACCGCCATACCACTCATGAACAACACCGCCGTACCACAAGAGAATAACGCAATGTTCACATGATATTATTACTATCCGCCCCGTTTCATACAAGTCCCGTAAGACAAAGAATAGAACTTTGACAGCAGTCAGTCTCCATCTGAGCGGGATATCAGGACCAATGGGGGTCCGGCTCAGGTGGAGACCTTGTTGGGGTCTCTTTGGAAACAGAGTCTGCCGCTCCCTTCTCCACTTCAGGGATTAAGATGGAAGCTGGAAGAAGAGCAGTAGTACCTATACATACACTATATACACAGTAGTACATTATATATAGAGATATACACACACACACTAGTACCTTTATATGCACTATATACACACTAGTACCTATATATACACACACACCTGTACATACACTATATACACAGGAGGAGGAGACTTGCGGTTGCCGGTGGTGGTGTGCGGCATGGACGTGCCCGCGGTCGTCAGTGGCCGTGGTGGTGTTGCCCGAAGATCGCCTGGGGTGGTTGGCGTCCGGACCGGTGGCGGGCCCCTGTTAGGGGGCGTGGCCGGAGGAGGGTTGGACTTCATGCATTACCTGCCAGCGTGTCACCAGGTTTCGCCCCAATCTAGGCGGGGATTTGGGTATTTAGTTCAGCAGACACTGTCAGTCCATGCCAGTGTTTGCTAATTGTTCTCCAGCTAACACCCGCTCAGGTTGCTCGTTCCACTCCTCTGACCCGGTTAGCTCTGACCTTGATCTTGGCTTTCCCTTGTTTACTTGATAGTTCTTTGTTGGTTATTTGGCTCTCTTAGTCCTGTCTTGGATTTTGTATATTCTGTCATCTGATTAGTTGGTCTCTCCTCTCCGTTTCCGGGGTCACCATCAGTGCAGAGTAGGGACCGCCGCTCAGTTGTCACCCTGGGGTTTAGCCAAGGGGGCAAGTAGGTAGGGACAGTGGAGAGGGTTGGTTGTTAGGGACTTCCAGTCTTCCGTTCCTAGCCAACCCTGACAGAAACACTGGCCATACAAAGATTCGGGGTAGAAGGTGAACCCCGAGTATCTGTGCATTATGGAGGCTGTTACAGCAGTCATAAATCAGGTCCAGAATTTGACTGAGGTGGTACAGGACTTGTCGGCTTGTCTCTTGCACCAGGAGAAGACGGTGGCAGGGACTCCGGCGATGGTATCACGGGGACCCTTACCTATTTGTGAACCCAAGGCGACTTTACCTGACCTTCTTTCTGGTGACCGTAAGGCATTTTTTGCGTTCCGTGAGGGATGTAGACTATATTTTAGTTTGCGCCCACATTCCTCTGGGTCCGAACATCAGAGGGTTGGAATTGTGATTTCCAGACTAAGAGGGGACCCACAGAATTGGGCTTTTTCATTACCATCAGATTCCCTCTCTCGTCAGTCAGTGGATGCCTTTTCCTTCATCTTGGGTCGGATATACGATGAGCCAGATCATGCAGGTTATGCGGTTTCTAAATTATTGAGCCTGCATCAGGGTAAGAGGACAGCCGAGGAGTTTTGTTCACAATTCCGACAGTTCTGTGTAGATTCTGGGTGGAATGACCATCACTTAAAGGACTTATTTTTGACCAGGCTCTCTGCGTCGGTAAAGGACTTGTTGTTGGGTCACCCGGAGCCTAAGACGTTAGAGACGGCAATGACGTTAGCTGTACAGGCTGACCGGCGCCTGAGGGCTAGAAGGGTCACCAGCCCAGTTCCCCCGGTAACCAGATTGAGAAGATGGAACTGGAATACCGGTCAGCACCAGAGCGCCGGGTTTTCCGACAAAGAAACAGTCTGTCCTTCTACTGTGAGGACCCTTGACATCTTGTCGCCCCCTGTGACAGGAAAACTTCCGCTCCTAGGCGATCTCTGGAAGGATCACCTAGAAGCTCAGGTTCTTCTGGGTTTTTCCAAGTTGCTTTTCCCTTGTTCCATTCTGTTAGGTTCCAGCCTCATTTCTGGTCACGCTTTTGTCGACTCAGGGGCGGCAGTTAATTTTGTGAATTTCGAGTTTGTTAAGTCAATAGCTTCCGAGATGCGAGATTTAAATCCCAATTTACAGGCCTCTGGAATTGATGCCACCCCGCTGGCGGCGGGTTTGATAAAGAAGATTACACCGGAACTAAGGTTTTCGGTGGGAGCTCTACATTCAGAGATCTGTACATTATTGGTGATGAAAGGTCTATCGGTTGATGTCGTGTTGGGGTTACCGTGGTTGCAACTACATAACCCCGTTATTGATTGGGCGGCGTCCGAGTTGATACAGTGGGGTACAGGATGCCAGGACCATTTGACAACTGTCCAGTTGCATTCCTCTGGTTGTGAGGTGGTTGGCCTACCTAAGTATTTAGAAGGATTCGCAGATGTATTTTCCAAACACCTTTCGGAAGCTTTACCCCCTCATAGGGAGTGGGATTGCAAGATTGATCTCCTTCCCGAAAGTAAGATCCCAAAGGGGGTATTTACAATGTTACTGTGCCAGAATGTGAGGCTATAAAGGAGTATGTAACCGAGAGCTTGGCCAAGGGCCATATACGCCATTCGGAGTCCCCTGCTGGGGCCGGACTGTTCTCCGTGGAGAAGAAGGATAGTAGTCTCCGGCCTTGTATTGACTATCGGGCATTAAATATGATTACTGTAAAAGAATCAATACTCCACTTGTTCCACTTATTCCCGATTTACCTAATCAGGTTGTAGGGGCTAGATGGTTCTCCAAGCTCGATCTGAGGGGAGCTTACAACCTGATTAGAATCCATGAAGGGGATGAATGGAAGACCACATTTAATACCCTGTTCGGACATTTTGAATGTTTAGTAATGCCGTTTGGATTATGCAATGCTCTGGCCGTTTTCCAGGGCTTCATGAACGCCATTTTTCATTATATGACAGGGGCCTTCATGGTGGTATATTTGGATGACATATTAATTTTCTCTTCTGATTGTGAGTCTCATGTGAGTCATTTACATGTTGTTCTTTCGCGTCTTCGAGACAATAAATTATTTGCCAAATTTGGAGAAGTGTCAGTTCGGGGTGCAGAAGGTGTCATTTCTGGGCTATGTGATAACCCCTTCCGCCATACAGATGGATTCCGATAAGGTCCGCGCCATAACTGAATGGTGCCAACCGACCAGTCTAAAGAGATTGCAGCGCTTTCTTGGTTTCGCAAATTTTTACTGTAAGGAACTTATCAGGAACTT
Source organism: Eleutherodactylus coqui (assembly GCF_035609145.1). Classification (NCBI taxonomy): domain Eukaryota; kingdom Metazoa; phylum Chordata; class Amphibia; order Anura; family Eleutherodactylidae; genus Eleutherodactylus; species Eleutherodactylus coqui. The sequence continues at coordinate 302,076,962 of NC_089840.1, read as the reverse complement.
TTCTTTGGTGGCCAAACCGTTGACTGACCTAACCAAGAAGGGCGACGATTTAGTTAACTGGTCACCTGCGGCAATAGAGGCTTTTGTATGTTTGAAGAAGGCATTCTCGTCAGCCCCTGTATTGGTACTACCTGATCTTAACCTGCCTTTTGTGGTGGAGGTAGACGCGTCCGAAGATGGTGTGGGTGCGGTTTTATCGCCTCTCTAGCCAAGTTGCACCCGTGTGCCTTCTTTTCCAGGAAGTTTGGTCCGGCAGAGAGAAACTATGATGTTGGCAATAGAGAATAATTGGCCATCAAATGGGCGTTTGAGGAGTGGAGACATTTTCTGGAAGGGGCCAAGCATCAATTTACAGTATTTACGGATCATAAAAATTTGATATACTTTGACAGACGTTTTAATGTGCGACCGGCCCAGTGGGCTTTGTTCTTCTCACGCTTTAATTTTGTCATTACATATATTCCAGGGTCTAAGAATGTTAGGGCTGATGCTTTATCTCATTGTTTCGGAGCTCCTGAGCAGGAGGATCCCCACTCTCTCTGAGGGGATTTTGTCACCTGGGATAGTGGTGGCGGCCTTGACGTCAGATGTATCCAATCACATTTTGGCGGCTCAGGCTGAGGCCCCAGTTTCTCTTCCTGAAGGGAAGCTTTTTGTAACCAGTGCCTGGTGGTTGCAGGTACTGGAGGAGGTCCATACATCGGTCTTAGCGGGTCACACAGGAATCCGTAGTACGTTAGAATTATGCAAACGTTTGTACTGGTGGCCGCGGATGGCCCGGGATGTCAGGAGTTTTGTGGAGGCCTGTACCACCTGCGCTTATGGGAAGAGTGTTAGGAGATGCCCTGAGGGGCCTATACTGCCTCTGCCTGTTCCATCCAGACCATGCACTTATCCATCGATTTCATTACCGATTTTACCGTTTCTCAAGGGTATTCGGTAATATGGGTGGCAGTTTACCGCTTTTCTAAGATGGCTCATTTTGTTCCATTGAAGAAGTTACCATCCATTGGCGTCCAAGGAAGTGGTACGGTTACATAGCATCCCCGATGATGTACTGTCTGATCGGGGGGTAAAATTTGTGGCCCGTTTTTGGCGTGCGTTCTGTAAGAACTTGGGAGTGGGGTTGTCATTTTCCACGGCCTTTCACCCAGAATCTAATGGGCAGACAGAACGCAGGAACCAAGAACTTATTCAGTATCTCAGGCTCTATGTGAGCGATCAGCAACAGCAATGGGCAGAGATTTGGCGTTGGCAGAATTTGGCATTAATAATCATTGCAATTCTGCATCTGGTACCTCGCCGTTTTTCTGTAATGTGGGTTATCACCCCAGATGTTCTTTGGGGGATTCTTCAGTTTCCGAGAATCCTGCAACTGATGCTAGAATTGCTAAGCTTCAAGAGGTTTGGGGTGAGGTCCAACGGAATTTAGAATAGGCCAGGAAAGGCATATTAAGGGGTGGTGCTAACAGACACACCATCTCGGACTCTTTCTCCGTTGGTCAGTTGGTGTATCTATCCTCCAAGAATTTGAGAATAATTGATCCACAGACAGTAGTATAGTACCTTAGGTTCCCGGGAACAGTCAGGGCCTGGAAATAACTTTACTGGGAAACAACTCCGACAATACAAGGCAAAAATAGACAGTATTCCAAGGGCGGGTAGAGTTATGGATATATGCAAGCAGACTTGAAGGCGAGTACCTCCACTCAGCAGTCCCAGACTTCAGGATGTCTTTGTATGTGACAACTGTAGACGTGTACCTCCACCCGTGGTCCCAGACTTCAGGACGCTTGGGCGTGAACAGTTGAGAAAAGAAAAGTACGTCTGCATGGGGACTTGGGTAAGACAACGTAGGACTGTCTCACGCTTTCTCTCTCTGGGGTGGGCTCACTCACTGCTCATGCTGATCCTTGTGCTAGGGAAATCTCTCCTCCTCTTCCATCTTCAACACATGAGCGCTGAAGGTGCCCCCATGTGCCTCTATACTTTCTCTCAGCTCCAGAAGATGGAAACCCTCAAACTCCTTTCTCGCTGTCAATCACTCACATTTATAGCCTCACTCATACCACGTGACAGGACATGAATTGCTACATTTACCAGACAGTCAGTTCACACTTTGCAGACATTAACCCCTCACACGCTGCAGCTGTGCAATACACATAACAGAATGACAAGACAGTTTTGCACAGAGCATCTACATAAGACATACATGTATGACAATATGGAGGGGGCCAGGAAAGCATGTACTGAGCCACTACACCAAGAATGGGAGAGATATCCCCTGCTGCTAGTAGCAGACAGTTAGGAGATGTTTGAGGTTGGCTGTTGTGTTTCTCTGCAGCATTAGAGGGTTTAAGGCTTAGGAAGAAAGTAAAGACTATAGGTGAACTGTGCATGGGTGATGCTAGGAGAGAGGGGCTGATGTGAATATGCTGTGTCCAAGTGGGATGCGCCAAAGTGGGGGAGACCATGGAAAGCAAGATGGATGTCATGGGTGGTTCTGCGATCTCTCTTGGCAATGGTGGCAAGGTACCTGGCTCAGTTGCCACACAGTGGCAAAAGGGGTTTGTAATGTTTAATTTTCTAACAGGGGTTTGTCACATGATACCAGCACTTCATCCAGGACTCCAATAGTTAATGGTGAAATAACTGACACGAGTCTTGGTAGCTTTGATTTAGTAAACTGGAAGTGCACAGTATGCAACAATAACAACAACGGTAGTCTGGCAGAAGTTAGCAGAGATATTACTTTGAAGCAGGATAAACGTTAATGCACAATTTAACCTTCAGCGCTCTCTACTTGACTCTAGAGGTTATCAGCAGAATTCCCACAGTCCTAGTTATCTGTTGGGCTTACTGGAAGATTATAACGCAGTTAAAGAAGTGGACTTTCAGATGGGCCTCTTTACTTTCCCTGGCCTTGACTTCACCAGGTTTATGTAACTCACTGTTTTAGTGAAACGGGTCCCAAACTTTCTCCTCCACACGGCGGCTGATGAAGAAGCTGGTGAATCCTGGCTTCCTCACTCAAGGGCAGGATATCTCTGCTCTCACTGCAGGACTCCTCCTGCACATCCTCCTCCTCCGACTGCCTGCTCATGACTCTCTACACTGCCGACTCCTCTTGCTGTCTTAACTCCCACACTTTCTCTCTACACCTCCCAGTAACATTCTGCCTCCCACTGCTATTTTCCCACTCTGGACTTTCACACAATCTCCTTCCTCCAATCACTGGTAGCAAGACAAGCAGCCAATCAGCAGCCAGCTGTTGCCAGGCAGTTATCTTTAGCTTTGAGAAGAAGGGGAAATATAGGGTCTTTCTGATGTACAGCACCTTCTATGTCTCCTTGGAGCCCCCAGCTGGGTGTTACAGGACTGGTGACTGTGTGGCTACCCTGGAGAACCTTCCGGGCCGCTACAAATAGAATACACCGGAGGGAAGCTCTAAAGCTAACAGCAAAGATGAGGACAGAGGTTACAGCATTAGTGGTGGCGGTGAAGTGCCAGGCCTTTAGGCAGTCTATGCAGCCTACCCGTCTCCTGCCCAACTGCCAGCTGAGGTAATACTAAGGCCGGCTGCATAGGGGCATCCGCCGCCAGATTCCGCAGCAAATGCCGCCCATAGCATGCTATTGAAAACCGCTCTTTTCTCTACACGAGCGGAAAACAATTGCGACTACCCGCTCGTGAAGGAAAAATCACAACATGATCTATTTTTGCGTGGATTCCACTCAGACGGCTTCCATTTCAGCCCTTCCGCTAAGACATTCTGGAAAGGTTGCAGATTCTGCGTCTTCACTAGGCGATGACGCAGGAAAAGCAGAGGTTTAAAAAAAACCTAAACCTGTAATGCGCTTGTCCAACGGCGAGCCGTGCGCACCAGCCGCAGTACAGTGAACATACGGAAGGGCAGGTATGCACAGATGCCGGCTAGCCACAGGGGCGGTTCCTGCATGCGGAGTTCGACCCACCCGTGTGCAGCCGGCCTACGTTTATAGTATATGCTACAAGACTACAGCTGGGAGTAATTCATTACGCTACAGGGACCAGTATAGCACGGCCAGTGAGCGGGCGGCCACGGCTTATAGTGCTGCTGAGGCCTGCTGCAACCTACATACACACTATTGCTGATTTACACACTAGTACATATACATATACTATACTAGCTGATATACCCGGCTTCGCCCGAGTTAATTTGGTACTGGTGTTTATCTGATGTTCAGACGGAAAATCTTCTGAAGCCGTGGTTACTTTAGAGATACCGGAAAAACATATGTTCACCATTTTGCATAGTTCTCTGCGTTACCCAGAAAACATCATGAGAAGGTAACCATGCGAAGTTTCCTTTATATAAAATGACATCAGGAAGTGAGAGAATTAGATTTCATACGTAAAATTTGGATGCTAATTCTTTTGCGCATAGAATTGAATAATTGAGTTGGGACCCATTAGCTTTTCCTATTTATGACATAATCAATGCTCGTGCCAAATTTCACGTTTCTATGACACCGGAAAGTGAGAAAATTACATTCTGTACGTAAAATTTGGACGCTAATTCTTTTGCGCATAGAATTGAATAATCAAGTTAGGACCCATTAGCTTTTCCTATTTATGACATAATCAATGCTCCTGCCAAATTTCGAGTTTCTATGACACCGGGAAGTGAGAGAATTAGATTCCGTACGTAAAATTTGGACGCTAATTATTTTGCGCATAGAATTGAATAATCGAGTTGGGACCCATTAACTTTTCCTATTTATGACATATTCAATGCCCGTGCCAAATGTTAAGTTTCTATGTGAGAAAATTACATTCCGTACGTAAAATTTCGACGCCAATTCTTTTGCACTAAAATTGAATAATCGAGGTGGGACCCATTAGCTTTTCCTATTTATGACATAATCAATGCTCGTGCCAAATTTCACGTTTATATGACACCGGAAAGTGAGAAAAGTAGATTCCGTACGTAAAATTTGGATGCTAATTCTTTTGCGCATAGAATTGAATAATCGAGTTGGGACCCATTAGCTTATTCTATTGATGACATAATCAATGCTCGTGCCAAATTTCACGTTTCTATGACGCCGGAAAGTGAGAAAATAACATTCCGTACGTAAAATTTGGACGCTAATTCTTTTGCGCATAGAATTGAATAATGGAGTTGGGACCAATTAGCGTTTCCTATTTATGACATAATCAATGCTCGTGCCAAATTTCACGTTTCTATGACACTGGAAAGTGAGAAAATTACATTACGCACGTAAAATTTGGACGCTAATTCTTTTGCGCATAGAATTGAATAATTGAGTTAGGACCCATTAACTTTTCCTATTTATGACATATTCAATGCCCGTACCAAATTTTAAGTTTCTATGTGAGAAAATTACTTTCCGTACGTAAAATTTGGACGCTAATTCTTTTGCGCATAGAATTGAATAATCGAGTTGGGACCCATTAGCTTTTCCTATTTATGACATATTCAATGCCCGTACCAAATTTTAAGTTTCTATGTGAGAAAATTACTTTCCGTACGTAAAATTTGGACGCTAATTCTTTTGCGCATAGAATTGAATAATCGAGTTGGGACCCATTAGCTTTTCCTATTTATGACATAATCAATGCTCGTGCCAAATTTTACGTTTCTATGACACCGGAAAGTGAGAAAATTACATTCCGTACGTAAAATTTGGACGCTAATTCTTTTGCGCATAGAATTGAATAATTGAGTTGGGACCCATTAGCTTTTCCTATTTATGACATAATCAATGCTCGTGCCAAATTTTAAGTTTCTATGACATTGGGAAGTGAGAGATTTAGATTACGTACGTAAAATTTCGACGCCAATTCTTTTGCGCATAGAATTGAATAATCGAGTTGGGACCCAATTACTTTTCCTATTTTGGAGATAATCTATGCGTGTGCCAAATTTCATGTTTCTACGACATCGGGAAGTTGGAGAACTTTTGGCGAGTCAGTGAGTGAGTCAGTCAGTCAGTCAGTCAGTCAGTCAGTGAGTCAGTCAGTCAGTCAGTCAGTCAGTCAGTCAGTCAGTCAGTCAGTCAGTCAGTCAGTCAGTCAGTGAGTCAGTCAGTGAGGGCTTTCGTCTTTATATATATAGACTAGCTGATATACCCGGCTTGGCCCGAGTTAATTCGGTACTGGTGTTTATCTGGTGTTCACACGGAAAATCTTCTGAAGCCGTGGTTACTTTAGAGATACCGGAAAAACATATGTTCACCATTTTGCATAGTTCTCTGCGTTACCCAGAAAACATCATGAGAAGGTAACCATGCGAAGTTTCCTTTATATAAAATGACATCAGGAAGTGAGAGAATTAGATTTCATACGTAAAATTTGGATGCTAATTCTTTTGCGCATAGAATTGAATAATTGAGTTGGGACCCATTAGCTTTTCCTATTTATGACATAATCAATGCTCGTGCCAAATTTCACGTTTCTATGACACCGGAAAGTGAGAAAATTACATTCTGTACGTAAAATTTGGACGCTAATTCTTTTGCGCATAGAATTGAATAATCAAGTTAGGACCCATTAGCTTTTCCTATTTATGACATAATCAATGCTCCTGCCAAATTTCGAGTTTCTATGACACCGGGAAGTGAGAGAATTAGATTCCGTACGTAAAATTTGGACGCTAATTATTTTGCGCATAGAATTGAATAATCGAGTTGGGACCCATTAACTTTTCCTATTTATGACATATTCAATGCCCGTGCCAAATGTTAAGTTTCTATGTGAGAAAATTACATTCCGTACGTAAAATTTCGACGCCAATTCTTTTGCACTAAAATTGAATAATCGAGGTGGGACCCATTAGCTTTTCCTATTTATGACATAATCAATGCTCGTGCCAAATTTCACGTTTATATGACACCGGAAAGTGAGAAAAGTAGATTCCGTACGTAAAATTTGGATGCTAATTCTTTTGCGCATAGAATTGAATAATCGAGTTGGGACCCATTAGCTTATTCTATTGATGACATAATCAATGCTCGTGCCAAATTTCACGTTTCTATGACGCCGGAAAGTGAGAAAATAACATTCCGTACGTAAAATTTGGACGCTAATTCTTTTGCGCATAGAATTGAATAATGGAGTTGGGACCAATTAGCGTTTCCTATTTATGACATAATCAATGCTCGTGCCAAATTTCACGTTTCTATGACACTGGAAAGTGAGAAAATTACATTACGCACGTAAAATTTGGACGCTAATTCTTTTGCGCATAGAATTGAATAATTGAGTTAGGACCCATTAACTTTTCCTATTTATGACATATTCAATGCCCGTACCAAATTTTAAGTTTCTATGTGAGAAAATTACTTTCCGTACGTAAAATTTGGACGCTAATTCTTTTGCGCATAGAATTGAATAATCGAGTTGGGACCCATTAGCTTTTCCTATTTATGACATATTCAATGCCCGTACCAAATTTTAAGTTTCTATGTGAGAAAATTACTTTCCGTACGTAAAATTTGGACGCTAATTCTTTTGCGCATAGAATTGAATAATCGAGTTGGGACCCATTAGCTTTTCCTATTTATGACATAATCAATGCTCGTGCCAAATTTTACGTTTCTATGACACCGGAAAGTGAGAAAATTACATTCCGTACGTAAAATTTCGACGCCAATTCTTTTGCGCATAGAATTGAATAATCGAGTTGGGACCCAATTACTTTTCCTATTTTGGAGATAATCTATGCGTGTGCCAAATTTCATGTTTCTACGACATCGGGAAGTTGGAGAACTTTTGGCGAGTCAGTGAGTGAGTCAGTCAGTCAGTCAGTCAGTCAGTCAGTCAGTGAGTCAGTCAGTCAGTCAGTCAGTCAGTCAGTCAGTCAGTCAGTCAGTCAGTCAGTGAGTCAGTCAGTGAGGGCTTTCGTCTTTATATATATATACTAGCTGATATACCCGGCTTCACCCGAGTTATATATATAGACTAGCTGATATACCCGGCTTGGCCCGAGTTAATTCGGTACTGGTGTTTATCTGGTGTTCACACGGAAAATCTTATGAAGTCGTGGTTACTTTAGAGATACTGAGGAAAAACATATGTTCACCAATTTGCATAGTTCTCTGCGTTACCCAGAAAACACCACGTGGAGGTAACCATGCGACGTTTCCTTCATATAAAATGACATCAAGAAGTGAGAGGATTAGATTCCGTACGTAAAATTTGGACGCTAATTCTTTGGCGCTTAGAATTGAATAATCGAGTTGGGACCCATTAGCTTTTCCTATTTATGACATAATCAATGCTCGTGCCAAATTTCACGTTTCTATGACACCGGAAAGTGAGAAAATTAGATTCCGTACGTAAAATTTCGACGCCAATTCTTTTGCGCTTGAATTGAATAATCGAGTTGGGACCCAATTACTTTTCCTATTTTGGAGATAATCTATGCTCGTGCCAAAATTCATGTTTCTACGATATCGGGAAGTTGGAGAACTTTTGGTCAGTGAGTCAGTCAGTCAGTGAGTCAGTCAGTCAGTCAGTGAGTCAGTCAGTCAGTCAGTCAGTGAGTCAGTCAGTCAGTGAGTCAGTCAGTCAGTCAGTCAGTCAGTCAGTCAGTGAGTCAGTCAGTCAGTGAGTCAGTCAGTCAGTCAGTCAGTCAGTGAGTCAGTCAGTCAGTCAGTCAGTGAGTCAGTCAGTCAGTGAGTCAGTCAGTCAGTCAGTCAGTCAGTGAGTCAGTCAGTGAGTCAGTCAGTGAGTCAGTCAGTCAGTCAGTCAGTGAGTCAGTCAGTCAGTGAGTCAGTCAGTCAGTGAGTCAGTCAGTCAGTCAGTCAGTCAGTGAGTCAGTCAGTGAGTCAGTCAGTCAGTCAGTCAGTGAGTCAGTCAGTCAGTGAGTCAGTCAGTCAGTGAGTCAGTCAGTCAGTCAGTCAGTCAGTCAGTGAGTCAGTGAGTCAGTCAGTGAGTCAGTGAGTCAGTCAGTCAGTCAGTCAGTCAGTCAGTCAGTGAGTCAGTCAGTCAGTCAGTCAGTCAGTCAGTCAGTCAGTCAGTCAGTGAGGGCTTTCGTCTTTATATATATAGATATACACACACTAGTACCTGTGCATATACTATACACACACTAATAAATATATATTAGTGTGTGCATATAGTATATGTATAGGCACTAGTGTGTATATGTACTACTAGGTATATAGTATTTGTATAGGTACTAGTATGTGTGTGTCTATATATGACACACACATACTACGGTAGTACCTATACAAATACTATACACACACTATTACCTATACAATATATATATATATATTACACACACACATACACTAATACCTATAAATATACTATATACACGACCTACATACACACTACTGCTCATATACACACTAGTACCTGCACATACACTATGGTACCTATAGATGTACTATATACACACACTATTACCTATATACACTGGTACCTCTGAATATACATACTAGTACCTACACATATACTATATGTATACTGTAATATATATCCCTTCTGAGTTACTCATCTATTTACCCTCTGGCCCTCATTTCCTGCCTTCACCCCTCCGACCCCGCGGATATTTACCTCAGAGGGGCGACCCCTCAGACACCTCCGACCCCTCCGACCCCGCGGATGTTCACCTCAGAGGGGCGGCCCCTCAGACCCCTCAGACCCCTCCGACCCCGCGGATGTTCACCTCAGAGGGGCGGCCCCTCAGACCCCGCAGCGTTTCCGATCTCCTTCTCGTTTCCTCCATGATGAAATCATTAAGGAATGCCTGTGTTCAAGTCAGAAAGATTGTCGCTGCTGCCCAGAGTAATTAATGCCTAATTAGGCCGTCTCCCCTTCCCTTCGTTGTCCGCAGGGTGACTCCTCCCCCTCCCTTTTATCTATGGGCGCTCGCTGCGTATCACGTCCAAAGATAGCGCCAGACCGATCTCTTCACGCGGCGAATAAAATATACGGCCGACACAGCCGACACAGACCGAGCGGATCCGATTTTTCCTGATGTGGAAAAGCAGTTTGTCTGAATGAAGCCAGTGGAATCCAATGCATCGCCGGCCGCGCCCTCTGTGCCACACCGGCGCAAATCTGCTCGTCTGAATATGCACTAATACTGCGGACACCGCAACGTTTACTGCAGGCGGTAGTCATGTGACCCATGCGAGTGCCTCCAGGCGGTAGTCATGTGACCCGTGCGAGTGCCTCCAGGCGGTAGTCATGTGACCCGTGCAAGTGCCTCCAGGCGGTAGTCATGTGACCTGTGCGAGTGCCTCCAGGCGGTAGTCATGTGAGCCATGCGAGTGCCTCCAGGCGGTAGTCTCTGACCCGTGCGAGTGCCTCCAGGCGGTAGTCATGTGACCTGTGCGAGTGCCTCCAGGCGGTAGTCATGTGACCTGTGCGAGTGCCTCCAGGCGGTAGTCTCTGACCCGTGCGAGTGCCTCCAGGCGGTAGTCTCTGACCCGTGCGAGTGCCTCCAGGCGGTAGTCATGTGACCTGTGCGAGTGCCTCCAGGCGGTAGTCTCTGACCCGTGTGAGTGCCTCCAGGCGGTAGTCATGTGACCCGTGCGAGTGCCTCCAGGCGGTAGTCTCTGACCCATGCGAGTGCCTCCAGGCGGTAGTCATGTGACCCGTGCAAGTGCCTCCAGGCGGTAGTCATGTGACCCGTGCAAGTGCCTCCCGGCGGTAGTCATGTGAGCCATGCGAGTGCCTCCAGGCGGTAGTCTCTGACCCGTGCGAGTGCCTCCAGGTGGTAGTCATGTGACCCGTGCGAGTGCCTCCAGGCGGTAGTCTCTGACCCATGCGAGTGCCTCCAGGCGGTAGTCATGTGACCCGTGCGAGTGCCTACAGGCGGTAGTCATGTGACCCGTGCGAGTGCCTCCCGGCGGTAGTCATGTGACCCGTGCGAGTGCCTCCCAGCGGTAGTCATGTGACCCGTGCGAGTGCCTCCCAGCGGTAGTCATGTGACCCGTGCGAGTGCCTCCAGGCGGTAGTCATGTGACCCGTGCGAGTGCCTCCAGGCGGTAGTCATGTGACCCGTGCAAGTGCCTCCAGGCGGTAGTCATGTGAGCCATGCGAGTGCCTCCAGGCGGAAGTCTCTGACCCGTGCGAGTGCCTCCAGGCGGTAGTCATGTGAGCCGTGCGAGTGCCTCCAGGCGGTAGTCTCTGACCCGTGCGAGTGCCTCCAGGCGGTAGTCATGTGACCCATGCGAGTGCCTCCAGGCGGTAGTCATGTGACCCGTGCGAGTGCCTCCAGGCGGTAGTCATGTGACCCGTGCGAGTGCCTCCAGGCGGTAGTCATGTGACCCGTGCGAGTGCCTCCAGGCGGTAGTCATGTGACCCGTGCGAGTGCCTCCAGGCGGTAGTCTCTGACCCGTGCGAGTGCCTCCAGGCGGTAGTCTCTGACCCGTGCGAGTGCCTCCAGGTGGTAATCCCGGGGCTTGGGATGTGATACAGGCAGGCATGAAGGCTCTAGCGGAGGACAATTCATCGATACGACCCTCCAGCCTCTCACACCCCAATAATGCGCCCCCCTCTGGTAACGGGGTGAAATCTCTTCTCTGCGTCGTAGAGGCGTCTAGTGGCCAACAAGCTCTACATGCAGAAAAAGGTCACTACACACAAGGGGCCTCCGAGAGCCTCTTATAGGCCAAGGGGGGAACCACTTTTAGGGCCTCCGGTGACCGTCCATCTAATCACTACAACTCCCATCATTACAGATCTGCCTGAGATGGAGCCGCAGGCCGGGGTCTGCAGCAGAGCGACACCTTCTTCTGGGGGTGCAGGGACTTTGACCATGAGTGTACCTTCTAGTGTCACCCATACTGATACAGACAGACATCAGGCCTGCACCTAGATCACGCTTGGTCTTTGGCATAATAACGTGCTGTGACTCTGCAGCCTCCGCTCCTCTCACTGTTCTTCCTGGCACGACTGCAGTACAGAGAGTCCACAGCCAAAGTAGAGCAAACGTCTTGTAGGAAGCGCCATAGGTGCTGTAGATCCTATAGGGGGTGGGCCGCTAAAAAAATAAATACCGGCCAGGCCGGTGAATTACTGGTCGGGTGGCAACCCTATTTATAACAGTACAGAGCAGGGATTATAATGGTGCGTGCGTTCACATCAATACAAAGCGTGAGCGTTTAAATGAAGTCTTTGGCACCGCCGCGCTCGTTGCTGCCGCTCACAGTCCTGTGGCTTAAAGGGGTTGTCCCGCGGCAGCAAGTGGGGGTATACACTTCTGTATGGCCATATTAAAGGGGTTGTCCCGCGGCAGCAAGTGGGGTTATACACTTCTGTATGGCCATATTAATGCACTTTGTAATGTACATTCTGCCTTAATTATGAGCCATACAGAAGTTATTCACTTACCTGTTCCGTTGCTGGCGTCCCCGTCTCCATGGTGCCGTCTAATTTCAGCATCTAATCGCCTGATTAGACGCGTTGCGCAGTCCGGTCTTCTCCCTGGTGAATGGGGCCGCTCGTGCCGGAGAGCTGGTCCTCGTAGCTCCGCCCCATCACGTGTGCCGATTCCAGCCAATCAGGAGGCTGGAATCGGCAATGGAACGCACAGAGCCCACGGTGCACCATGGGAGAAGACCCGCGGTGCATCGTGGGTGAAGATCCCGGCGGCCATCTTACTAAGGTAAGGAAGAAGTCGCCGCAGCGCGGGGATTCGGGTAAGTACTAAACGTTTTTTTTTTAAACACATGCATTGGGTTTGTCTCGCGCCGAACGGGGGGGCTATTGAAAAAAAAAAAACGTTTCGGCGCGGGACAACCCCTTTAAACCCTGCAGGTTTCAGTCCGGGTACCGTCCACCACAAATTGGTGCCCACAGGACCCCTTGGTGTGCAGCTCCCCCTAGTGGTGGCTTCTGTCAGCGAGAATTTGATTTCACTCTGTTTATAGGGGGAGTTCGGTGTCAGACGACAGCCATGAGAGTGACGGACATGAACCTGGCGTGTCGCTGCCATTACACCCGCAGTCCCGTGCGTAGTGACATCAATACGCCACAGCGCTGTCTCAGCTCTGCTACATCTTTGTTGTGATGGCCGACCCAGCACCATAAATGTTCCTGTGACTAGTGTAGCCCCCGCCACAGAATATATTCGCCACGGACAATGCCCTTGAATAAACACACCTGCAACGAGCGCGGTTAATGGAGCGCAGAAATCCTTTATCTACCAGCGCTGACAATCCTTGTGCTTTATCTCCAGTGACCGCCGACAGCGCAGAATATTTAATGCCCCGTTCAGAGAAGCCCGGCATCAGAAATCGCAGAAATTCCCCCAGAATGCTGTTGTAATTAAAAGTTAATGGAGTTCGTAAATTAACTAAAGTGCAATTAATGTTTAGAGACAGACGGAACCGGCGACTCGGACAAACGAGTGCCGTGATTGAGGTCCGCCTTCAGCCAGGTGATGTGCAATCATCCGGAGTCTGAAACGCCGAAGAGCGCCGACCGGGCAGCGACTTTCATCCTCCGGGCTTTGTATGTCTTTCATTTCTATGCTCCAAATGCTACAAGTCCCGTCTGCTCATGAAGGTTCTAGTTCTCAGACTGCACAGTCATTCACATGTCAAAGCAGTGCTTTTCCTCCAGAGCTGTACTCCCTCCTCTAATTGTTATCACTGTCAGTCGTTTTGGAGCTGTGGAGATGACTCTTCTATAAACTTGTCCCATAGTTGTCCAATGTCAGCAACTAAAGGGAAAAATGGCAGTTTTGGCAAGATGACTTGATCCAATATGGCGGCTATTCCAGTTATGCGTTTTAAAAAAATGATGGGCATGTTTTAGGTGGAAATTCCCTTTATAGGAGCGTTATTGCCAATAATTTATGACTAGGTAGGTCCACCCAGTCATCCCTCTTCTGCAGGATAGCTGTGCTGATAAATCATACAATCCTAGAATGGTTTAGTTAAAAGGGCTTCTGGGATCATTGGGTCCTCTGGCGTCCTCGGGACCACCGGGGTTATCAGCACTTCCAGGGTCATCGGGTCCAACCCCCTGCTCAGTGCAGGATTCACTAAATCATCCCAGACAGATATCTGTCCAGCCTCTGAACATTTCCATTGAAGGGGAACTCCCCACCTCCCCTGGCAACCTGTTCCACTCATTGATCCCCCTCACTGTCTAATATCTAATCTGTGTCTCCTCTAGAGATGAGCGAGCACCAAAATGCTCGGGTGCTCGTTACTCGAGTCGAACTTCCCGCGATGCTCGAGGGTTCGTTTTGAGTAACGAACCCCATTGAAGTCAATGGGCGACCCGAGCATTTTTGTATTTCGCCGATGCTCGCTAAGGTTTCCATTTGTGAAAATCTGGGCAATTCAAGAAAGTGATGGGAACGACACAGCAACGGATAGGGCAGGCGAGGGGCTACATGCTGGGCTGCATCTCAAGTTCACAGGTCCCACTATTAAGCCACAATAGCGGCAAGAGTGGGCCCCCCCCCCCCTCCCAACAACTTTTACTTCTGAAAAGCCCTCATTAGCAATGCATACCTTAGCTAAGCACCACACTACCTCCAACAAAGCACAATCACTGCCTGCATGACACTCTGCTGCCACTTCACCTGGGTTACATGCTGCCCCCCCCCCCCCCCCGCACGACGCAGTGTCCACAGCGCACACCAAAGTGTCCCTGCCCAGCCTTCAGCTGCCCTCATGCCACACCACCCTCATGTCTATTTATAAGTGCGTCTGCCATGAGGAGGAACCGCAGGCACACACTACAGAGGGTTGGCACGGCTAGGCAGCGACCCTCTTTAAAAGGGGCGGGGCGATAGCCCATAATGCTGTACAGAAGCAATGAGAAATCCACTCCTGTGCCACCTCCGTCAGGAGCTGCAAATGTGGGCATAGCAATGGGGAACCCATGTGCCACACACTATTCATTCTGTCAAGGTGTCTGCATGCCCCAGTCAGACCAGGGTTTTTATAAATAGTCACAGGCAGGTACAACTCCGCAATGGGAATTCCGTGTGCACCCAAAGCATGGGTGGCTCCCTGGAACCCACCGGCGGTACATAAATATATCCCATTGCATTGCCCATCACAGCTGAGGTAATGTCATGTTAAATGCAGGTGGGCTTCGGCCCACACTGCATGCCCCAGTCAGACTGGGGTTCTTTAGAAGTAGACACATGCAGTTACAACTCCCTGTGGACCCACAGCATGGGTGGCTACCTGGAACCCACCGGCGGTACATAAATATATCCCATTGCAGTGCCCAGCACAGCTGATGTAACGTCAGCTTTAATGCAGGTGGGCAAAAAATTAATTGGATTACACTGTAGGCGAGGGCCCACAAAAATTGGTGTACCAACAGTACTAATGTACGTCAGAAAAATTGCCCATGCCCAACCAAGAGGGCAGGTGAAACCCATTAATTGCTTTGGTTAATGTGACTTAATTGGTAACTAGGCCTGGAGGCAGCCCAGTTAAAATAAAAATTGGTTGAGGTGAAAGTTTCAACGCTTTAATGAGCATTGAAACGTATAAAAATTGTTTACAAAATTTATATGACTGAGCCTTGTGGGCCTAAGAAAAATTGCCCGTTCGGCGTGATTATGTGAGGTTTCAGGAGGAGGAGCAGGAGGAGGAGGATGAATATTATACACAGATTGATGAAGCAAAAATGTCCCCGTTTTTGATGGTGATAGAGAACGATGCTTCCATCCGCGGGTGCAGCCTACGTATTGTTTAGGTATCGCTGCTGTCCGCTGGTGGAGAAGAAAAGTCTGGGGAAATCCAGGCTTTGTTCATCTTTATGAGTGTAAGCCTGTCGGCACTGTCGGTTGACAGGTGGGTACGCTTATCCATGATGATTCCCCCAGCCGCACTAAACACCCTCTCTGACAAGACGCTAGCCGCAGGGCAAGCAAGCACCTCCAGGGCATACAGCGCGAGTTCAGGCCACGTGTCCACCTTCGACACCCAGTAGTTGTAGGGGGCAGAGGCGTCACGGAGGACGGTCGTGCGATCGGCTACGTACTCCTTCACCATCCTTTTACAGTGCTCCCGCCGACTCAGCCTTGACTGGGGAGCGGTGACACAGTCTTGCTGGGGAGCCAGAAAGCGGTCAAAGGCCTTAGAGAGTGTTCCCCTGCCTGTGCTGTACATGCTGCCTGATCTCTGTGCCTCCCCTGCTACCTGGCCCTCGGAACTGCACCTTCTACCACTAGCGCTGTCGGATGGGAATTTTACCATCAACTTGTCCGCCAGGGTCCTGTGGTATAGCATCACTCTCGAACCCCTTTCCTCTTCGGGTATGAGAGTGGAAAGGTTCTCCTTATACCGTGGGTCGAGCAGTGTGTACACCCAGTAATCCGTAGTGGCCAGAATGCGTGTAACGCGAGGGTCACGAGAAAGGCATCCTAACATGAAGTCAGCCATGTGTGCCAGGGTACCTGTATGCAACACATGGCTGTCCTCACTAGGAAGATCACTTTCAGGATCCTCCTCCTCAGGCCATACACGCTGAAAGGATGACAGGCAAGCAGCATGTGTACCCTCAGCAGTGGGCCAAGCTGTCTCTTCCCCCTCCTCCTCATCCTCCTCATGCTCCTCCTCCTCCTCCTGTACGCGCTGAGATATAGACAGGAGGGTGCTCTGACTATCCAGCGACAGTGAAAGGAACTCGAACATCGCGTGGTGCTCGTCACGAGTAACGAGCATCTCGAACACGCTAATACTCGAACGAGTATCAAGCTCGGACGAGTACGTTCGCTCATCTCTAATGAGCTCACATTTCTGGCCGGTCGGTCTGTAAACATATAGCATACGCTGCAGCTCACCATATGGCCCCTCCCCCTCCATGTTGCCACTTGATGTCACTTCCAAACTTCTAAATGTCAAGAATCCTTGTGATGATATATTACCTATAAGTTGCTACTACTCCCAGCAATTGTCCTACTCACAGCAACTCTTCACTCTTCCCAGAATGCACTGGAAATATGCAAATTACCTCCCTGGAGCCGCAATCTCTGCTTCCCAACAACAAATGTGGTAGTCGGAATAGACCCTTTAAATTGGAAATGTCTAAGATTGATGACCTTCCTCAGGACATTTAGGTCATGGATAGCTGATCTGACCGCGAGATCATGTGATTGCGCAGTGGCCCAGCAGGCTGATTGAGGTAAATGGGGCTCAGCCTGCAGTATTACCCCAAGCCACTGTATGGTGGGGCCTTCCTGGGTGGTAGACCCCCGCTGATCAGCTACTGATGCCTTTAATGAGGAGAGGTCATCAATCTCAGGAGAGGCACAACCCCTTTAGCTCTGCTACATTTGCTGACCAACCGGTTAGTAACCAGCGATATAGCCTTAAGGCTCCTTTACACGGTAGGACTGTTGGGTGCATTAGTGTCCGGCAGCCGTGACAGTGACTATCGCTCCATTGTAATCGCAGGGGCGATAGTTGTCCAAGTGAATGGAGATGGAGCAGTCCGGGTTCCTTCAGGCCGGCCGCCTCCATCAGATTGAACGGCTTCTGCTTACATGGGCCGATAAGTAAGCGATTTGTCGCTCAGCGCCCGGTTCGGGTCTGCCTGCACACGGGGCAATTATGGCCCGAATTTTGTTTCCAGCAATAGTCGCCACGTGCAAAGATACCTTCAGGGGGGGCAGAAGACAATAACTGCATCTCGGCCCCCGAATCTGCAGGGTCTCCACTGTCGCGTGTCAGCGCTACTAGAGGTGACAGGTGGGGGGCTCTTGCGTGGTCCTTCTTTGGTGCTCAGAGACAGATGGAACTCACCAAGATGGTGGAACCTCTATCATCCTGGCGGCTAGTTTGGTGTTCACTAACCTGAGAGGGGAGCTGAAGGGACCCTCGCCCCTTATAGAGGTATCATCAGGCCCCCTGAGTAGTCACTGACTGGCCGCTGCTGTCAGGTGGCTGTGACACAGATCAGTAGACTAAGGGTTAATACCAGGAAGAGTCGCAGCAGGGATGACCCCAGACATAGAAGACGGAGTCCAATAAGAAGGTAGGAGGAAATGGGAAGGAGAGAAAAGTCGCCAAAAACTTGTCAAAAAGTTCCCAATCAGGATGAGGAGATACTGCAGGAAGTGATGAGCCCAACCAGAAGTCCAGGCGCCGTCCGCGGTGACATCATTGGCTGCCCAGGGCTGCATCACATGTTCGGGGTCAACCGACCCACCAATGGTCAGAATTCTGTCATCTGATTTCCCTGCCAAAATGAAGCCCATGAAATGCGCCAAATTTATATTTATATGTAGAATTTTAATACTTTTCATTGTTAGCGTAGAAAAGGGGCGTGGCTTACAGTTTGGCATCACTTTGCTAATCTTCGCCACAAATTAATGCGGCACACATACGTCAGAGGTTTCAGGAAGAGAAACCTCCCCACCTGACTGCGTCCGATTTATCCCGTGTGTCGCCTGCGTCACTTTCGCCATCTCATACGTTGATGCGTGTGGCGACAATATTGGTAAATCTCCCTTTTGCGTTTTCTCTCGTCTTTCTCATCATAAATTTATTACGATTTTAATTCTTACGTCAAGATTTCATATTTTACTTTGGGAATGAAGTCCTAATTGCCTGCGTGCGCCGCGCAGCACCTGAGTGCGATGCAGCTGGAAACGCCGTCCTCGCTGCTTCACGTGGAAGGAGACAATAGCTAATTGTCATCAGGGCCGTGCGGCGGCGCGCTGAGCCCCGCGCTCCCTTCTGTTTTGTATTACTTGCAGCCCTGACATTTGCCAATTCATTTCTCGCCGTTCGCAAATGAATGGGCGCCGCGCAGGGATATAATTACATTCGGAGGGAGCCGAGATATTACACAATAAAATATGCATGTTGTCACTTGTTTCCTGATGTTACAAAGATGGGGGAAGGGTTTTCTTTTTTTGTGTTCGGTGAAAGTAAATGCGCAGCGATGTCGGTACGAAACGTGGAAACACCCCCAGCTGCAAGAAATTGTCCATCAATTGTTAGGTTAACCCCTTCATGGTCCGGCCGGTCGCCGCGGATTCGTGAACGGATCAGACTATAAAGCGACATGCTTTTACTTGTATTCGTATAGTATAAGAGGCGAAGCTCCGAAGACTGCGACTACGGGAGCCACTTACTGCTGATGATCAAACTGTTCCCTCCCAGAATTCCACTCACCGCAGCGCCGACCCATTTGGGGAGGCCTTTGGCACCGTATGTGTCCGATTCCCATGATATCCGGGGAAAGAACCAACCACACGGCACGTTTACATCTGTAACTCCCCCTTCTGATGGCTCGGGTTAGGATCGAGGTACTTGCCCTGGATTTAGGTGTCTCTGGCTGGTACAGTGAATGAGTCCCTGCACAGCAGCTAAGGGGTGGAGCCATGCCGAAAGTGCACAGTAGGAGGTACAGTTGCAGCAAGCCAGAGGTAGCTGGAGTGGGTGGGGTCACAGTGGCAGCTGCTCTGACAGATACGGCGACTCGCGCAGCAGGCGGTTGGTAAGAGTCTCTGTGTAGGTACTGACCGCTGATATCTGTGACGCCAGTGCCTTTATATGAGGAAAACCTTACTGATGGTGGTGAAATAACGAGACCCGTCCAATTGGATGCCAGTAAACTGAAGGCCTGCAGTTTACTATGTAATGTCAGGTCATAGGGACGGTTCACTCTGGTGGATTTAGGAGCAATGATAACACCCGTTACATTGTATCCACATCGACAGTCAGATTTCTTACTTCTCTCAGGGTGAAGGTTATTTGGATACAATAAAGCTTCTTCCTTTACTGTGTCCGGGGCCGTCAGCAACAAACTGGAGGGGCTCGTGCAG
Source organism: Eleutherodactylus coqui (assembly GCF_035609145.1). Lineage (NCBI taxonomy): Eukaryota > Metazoa > Chordata > Amphibia > Anura > Eleutherodactylidae > Eleutherodactylus > Eleutherodactylus coqui. Next base: position 302,057,185 of record NC_089840.1, on the reverse strand, counting down.
GGTAGATTATTACCCACTGTTAGGTAACTGCACAAGGGGAGGTAACACTCACTATGATGACCTCTTTCTTACTGGCTCCAATTTCCTTACTCAGGATGGAGGAGACACTCCACTACTCTCCGTGCTTCCTCCCTCTATCTCTTCTGATGACACACTCGCTGTCTCACCGCACTATATCCCACTCCTGCTCTTGTCTTTGTGTCTGCCTTCTTCTGCTCCCAATCTCTAACTGACAGCATGCGCACACTGAAAAATTACTCTGGTGTTGATAAGCAACTAAAGCACCAATCAGTGAGCTGTTGCTGGGATATTTCAGGAATAGCAGCTTCTCTCTCAGGTGGGGCGCCTCCTATGTCCCCTTGAAGCTCATAGTGAGATCCCAGGAACTTATTAACTGTCTAGGATCCTCCGTATCACTACACAGTGGCTAGGGAGAATGCATTAACGTAAAAGTGTCTTTTGGTTCATGCGGCCCGCAGGATGCAACCAAATCCGCACGGTTCCACAACAAAATCCTCAGGTCTAACTGCAGATTTTGATGCAGTATTCCAGGCAGGTTTGCGCCATTTTCAACTCCACATCAAAAGCTGCAGGTAGCCTGTCGCTGTTGGTGTGTCCTATGGGGTCATCCTGGCCTTTGTAAAAGCCCCCTAAAGGAACATTCCCATCTCAGCCAATCATGGCCTTGCTGGGGATACTCCTCTGCATGAGGCGGTCAGGGGGGTCTGCGGACACGAATGAACATTTATAATTCCCATAGAAGATGGGTCTTACGGAAGTAGCCAACCGCAGTGTTTCCAGAACTCCCGGCTGTGTGAGCCCGTTGGTACAACTGGGTCAGGGGCCGTGGGTGCTAAAGATGGTTGAGGGTCTCAGAAGGGGAACCCACCGCAGACTTTTATGGCATGCCCTGTGGATAGGAGTACCAGGAAGAGTATAGTGTGGAAGTGGTATAGAATCCTGGGCCATCCAGAAGTGACGCTGACACGGATGGACGGGTATTTGGTTGCTGAAATGTGGAGCATATTTACTGCCTGTGGGTTGTGTTTTTGCAGAACAGTGGGTTCATATACTTATTTTTGCGCATGTTTCTTGCATACACACTGCAGGTTTTTTTTCACTCACATGCAAAAAAAAAAAAAGCTTTTACTATTTTGGGTATGCCTGCACCTTTATCCATAAACTTTAATGGCCACTTGTAGTCCAGTAATAGGAACAGGATGGGACTCGCTGTCATTTCTCTCCACACTCCTCTGATGCAAATCAATGTTTATTCTGTCTGGTGTGAATGAGCCCCAATGGGACGGACAGCGGGCCGAGCGAAGCGTATTAAAGCTGCTGTGTAAGACCATGCTCCCAAGGGTTAATGCCATAGGGGGGCTTACTGTTGTGGGCGGTCTCTGTCCCCGCAACCTCCCAGCGTCGCTCTCATCCAGGAGCTTCAGGTGAACACATGATGTCGCTGCAACGCGTTTCGGGGCTGCGCAAAGCCGCTTCCTCAAGCAAAGGTATTAGAGGGAAGAAGCTCTTTTTAGGGCTCCTTCACGCTGCGACAAACTTCCCTGCGATGCGAGAGTTAAAACGCAGGATTCTCAATGCTTTCAGTCTCCTTTGAGAGGTTCTCACCCTCTCCAATTGCGATAAAAGCCTGCGATACTGCCCATCGTTTTCAATGGCGGGATTCACGGCTCGATATCGCCCTCGCAATCCTTCTGAAAACCCCCGCATGTCAGGCGTTCTCATAAGGCTAAGAGAATCCCCCACAGTGATGAGAGAGGGAGGCGGAGCTCTCCTAGAGCTCTCCTCTTATTGGGAGGGATGGGGGCGGGGCTAGAGAGCTTCCCTGAAAGCGCTAGATGGGGCGGGGCTAGAATGGGTTCTCAGCGATTCCTCTTCAGTCCAGAGAGGACAGATGGGCGGCTTCTTGTGTCCAAATGTCTTATTCAAAGTATGAAAAATCTGAGGTAAAAGAAGCTTCATGCGCAACTTTGGTCCGTAGCGGCGATCGCGGTTCTGCATCCAGACTGTTTTAAATATGTCCCTATGACAACTCTGACCTGCCAGGGCACAGAAGAGGCTTCAGCAGAACTCCTCCAGAGCAACGAACATTATGGGAAAGTGGCTGCTGTTCCTAAAGTGTGAGCCCCTCTGGAGGCGCTGGGATACCCCTGGATGAGGCTCAGCGCTGGATACATTGTTGCCTTTGTGTCTCAGGATACAAATGTGTCGAGGAATATTGTTACCAGAGATGTTAAACTGACTAATGAGAGAACAAAGCGCCGCGTTCACACGCAGATGCAGCAGAGCCGAGTTTGTCCTTCAGCACTGGTGAGGGGGAGACTGTGCTTTTACATAGGACTGCAACGATTCCCCGCAGGACAGTTTCAGCTCTGCTACATCTGCAGCTAATGGTTCCTCCGGTGATTTATGGCGTTTTGTCGCTGCGCTTCGTTTTGAGTGAAGTTTTATTGCGCAGATAACGGCGAGCGAAATCATTGGAAAAAGAATTCACCCCCCAAAGGAAAAGTCATTGATACGTTGTCGGGGGTCACATTCAGATAACGGCGCCGTAATTCCAGCGCGGCCATTTAGATGAATATTTACCGCTCAGCCGTTGACCTTGAAGTAATGATCGCGCTCTGTCCGTGTGAAATGCCGCGATGTATCTGCGGACGTCGCACTTTGTAGTGTTGGTATATTTGCACCCTCATCTGTCATGGCGGCCGTTTATGTCTCAGAGCAAACACCCCCCATCAGGAGGAGCAGCAATCTTATGTGACCCCGTGAGGAGGGGAAGGACGGAGGTCCGAGCGCAAGTCCCCCAGCAGCAGAGGATGCCAGGACTCGTTGGCTGATCCGGGGGCAGAGAGTACAGACTGCATGTGGCAATGGAAATCAGAGGGGCACAGGCCGCACGGGAGAAGTGCGCTAATCTTGTATTCCGTGTCCCGAGTGTCCGAAGCGCAAGGAGAAGCCATCCTTGGACGCGGTTCACACAAGGGATCTCTGTTTCTGCATTCCATATTCTTCAGTCTCACATGAAAACAGGAAGTGATGTGCGGAGCCCCCCATATCAGAGCGGCGGGGGTCTGCGCTACACCTGAACCTCAGGCACAACTCACTCCCGCCGTGTGAGTACAGCCTCAGTCCCACAGAGATGGTAGGAAACGTATGGGGCCCCTGTTCTCATGATTAGCGGGGTCCTGGCGGCTGTACGTCCGCTCATCCTGATAGCTGATAAGTGACTCCCACCCACTGTTACGTACCGCGATTATACAGACCCTGCCCCCCACTACCGCGATTATACAGCCCCCACCCATCACCTGTACCACGATTATATACACTACCACCCAACACTGCCCACAGGGATTATACAGCCCCCACCCATCACCTGTACCACGATTATATACACTACCACCCAACACTGCCCACAGGGATTATACAGCCCCCACCCATCACCTGTACCACGATTATATACACTACCACCCAACACTGCCCACAGGGATTATACAGCGCCCACCCATCACATGTCCCACGATTATATACACTACCACCCAACACTGCCCACAGGGATTATACAGCCCCCACCCATCACCTGTACCACGATTATATACACTACCACCCAACACTGCCCACAGGGATTATACAGCGCCCACCCATCACCTGTACCACGATTATATACACTACCACCCAACACTGCCCACAGGGATTATACAGCGCCCACCCATCACCTGTACCACGATTATATACACTACCACCCAACACTGCCCACAGGGATTATACAGCGCCCACCCATCACATGTCCCACGATTATATACACTACCACCCAACACTGCCCACAGGGATTATACAGCCCCCACCCATCACCTGTACCACGATTATATACACTACCACCCAACACTGCCCACAGGGATTATACAGCCCCCACCCATCACCTGTACCACGATTATATACACTACCACCCAACACTGCCCACAGGGATTATACAGCCCCCACCCATCACCTGTACCACGATTATATACACTACCACCCAACACTGCCCACAGGGATTATACAGCGCCCACCCATCACCTGTACCACGATTATATACACTACCACCCAACACTGCCCACAGGGATTATACAGCGCCCACCCATCACATGTCCCACGATTATATACACTACCACCCAACACTGCCCACAGGGATTATACAGCCCCCACCCATCACCTGTACCACGATTATATACACTACCACCCAACACTGCCCACAGGGATTATACAGCGCCCACCCATCACCTGTACCACGATTATATACACTACCACCCAACACTGCCCACAGGGATTATACAGCGCCCACCCATCACCTGTACCACGATTATATACACTACCACCCAACACTGCCCACAGGGATTATACAGCGCCCACCCATCACATGTCCCACGATTATATACACTACCACCCAACACTGCCCACAGGGATTATACAGCCCCCACCCATCACCTGTACCACGATTATATACACTACCACCCAACACTGCCCACAGGGATTATACAGCGCCCACCCATCACCTGTACCACGATTATATACACTACCACCCAACACTGCCCACAGGGATTATACAGCCCCCACCCATCACCTGTACCACGATTATATACACTACCACCCAACACTGCCCACAGGGATTATACAGCCCCCACCCATCACATGTCCCACGATTATATACACTACCACCCAACACTGCCCACAGGGATTATACAGCCCCCACCCATCACCTGTACCACGATTATATACACTACCACCCAACACTGCCCACAGGGATTATACAGCCCCCACCCATCACCTGTACCACGATTATATACACTACCACCCAACACTGCCCACAGGGATTATACAGCCCCCACCCATCACCTGTACCACGATTATATACACTACCACCCAACACTGCCCACAGGGATTATACAGACATAGTAATTTTTATTCCGCAGCGCTTACAGGACGGGGAACAGAAACAAAACCCCGCTTACATGCAGTAATCAGCTGATGGAGACAGTAGGGGTGCGGGGCTCCAACGAGCTCACATACTACAGATAATTGGGGGGTTCCAAAGGTAAAGGGGCTGGAGATGGGCACGGTAGGGCGGGGTGGAGAATGAGGGATGCTGTACACATAAAAAATAGTAAGGGCATATCATGGCTGAATTGGTATGACTGCAGGGGGCGGTTAATGGTGGCTAGCAGGGATTGCAGGCAGTAGGTCAGAGAGCATGTTATCAGGCCGAGGATATGGTACGCCTCCCTGAAGAGGTGTGTTTTTAGAGCACGCCTAAAGCTCAGTGTGTTGGGCATTGCCCGGATAGTTTGAGGTAGCCTGTTCCAGAGGACAGGTGCTTTACTGGAGGAGTCTTGGAGGCGGTAATGAGAGGTTTGAATTAGAGGGACACTTAGTCTGAATTCATTAGCAGAGCGGAGGGCGTGGGCTGGGTGGTGGATTGAGATGACGGATACAATGTAGGGCGGCATGCTGCTGTGGATAAGGGATACAATGTAGGGCGGCACAGTGCTGTGGATGAGGGATACAACGTAGGGCGGCGTGGCGCTGTGGATGAGGGATAAGATGTAGGGTGGTGCTGTGCTGTGGAGGAGGGGTACAATATAGGGCGGGGTGGTGCTATAGGTGAGGGATACAATGTAGGGTGGCATGGTGCTGTGGATGAGGGATACAAAGTGAGGCAGAGCGGTGCTGTGGATGAGGGATACAATGTGGGGCGGTGCTGTGGATGATGGATACAATGGAGGGTGGCACAGTGCTGTGGATGAGGGATACAATGTGGAGCGGCACAGTGCTGTGGATGAGGGATACAACATAGGGCGGCGCGGCGCTGTGGATGACGGATACAATGTAGGGCTGTGCGGCGCTGTGGATGGGGGATACAATGTAGGTTGGCGAATTGCTGTGAATGAAGGATACGATGTAGGGCGGCGTGGTGCTGAGGGTGAGGGATACAATGTAGGGCGGTGCTGTGGATGAGGGATGCGATGTAGGGTGGAGTGGTGCTGTGGATGAGGGATACAATGTAGGGTGGCGCGGTGCTGTGGATGAGGGATACAATGTAGGGCGGCACGCTGCTGAGGATGAGGGATACAATGTAGGGCGGCACGGTGCTGTGGATGAGGGAACAATGTAGGGCGGCGCGGTGCTGAGGATGAGGGATACAATGTAGGGCGGCATGTTGCTGTGGATGGGGAATACAATGTAGGGCGGTGCTGTGGATGAGGGATACAATGTAGGGCGACGCGGTGCTGTGGATGAGGGATACAATGCAGGTCGCCGTGGTGCTGTGGATGAGAGATACAATGTAGGTCGGCACAGAGCTGTGAATAAGGGATACAATGTAGGGTGGGGCGGTGCTGAGGATGAGGGATACAATGTAGGGCGGCACGGTGCTGTGGATGAGGGATACAATGTAGGGCAACGCGGTGCTGTGGATGAGGGATACAATGTGGGGCGGCGCGGTGCTGAACATGAGGGATACAATGTAGGGCGGGGCGGTGCTGTGGATGAGGGATACAAAGTGGGGCGGCGCGGTGCTGAGGATGAGGGATACAATGTAGGGCGGCACGGTGCTGTGGATGGGGGATACAATGTAGGGCGGTGCGATGCTGTGGATGAGGGATACAAAGCGGGGCGGCACGGTGCTGAGGATGAGGGATACAATGTAGGACGGCGCGGTGCTGAGGATGAGGGATACAATGTAGGGCGGCACGGTGCTATGGATGAGGGATACAATGTAGGGCGGCACGGTGCTGTGGATGAGGGATACAACGTAGGGCGGCACGGCGCTGTGGATGAAGGATACAATGTAGGGCGGCGCTGTGCTGTGGATGAGGGATACAATGTAGGGCAGCGCTGTGCTGTGGATGAGGGATACAACGTAGGGCGGCACGGTGCTGTGGATGAAGGATACCATGTAGGTTGGCGAATTGCTGTAAATGAAGGATACAATGTAGGTCGGCACAGAGCTGTGAATGAGGGATACAGTGTAGGGTAGCGTGGTGCTGTGGATGAGGGATACAATGCTGGGTGCTGCAGTGCTGGGGATGAGGGATACAATATAGGATGGCGTGGTGCTAAGGATGAGGGATACAATGTAGGGCAGCGCAGTGCTGTAGATGAAAGATAGAATGTAGGGGGGAGCTGTGCTGTGGATGAGGGATACAATGTAGGTTGGCGAATTGCTGTGAATGAAGGATCCGATGTAGGGTGGCGCGGTGCTGTGGATGAGGGATACGATGTGGGGCGGCGCGGTGCTGTGGATGAGGGATACAACGTAGGGTGGCGCGGCACTGTGGATGAAGGATACAATGTAGGTTGGCGAATTGCTGTGAATGAAGGACACGATGTAGGGCGGCGCAGTGCTGTGGATGGGGGATACAATGTATGGCGGCGCTGTGCTGTGGATGAGGGATACAATGTAGGGCGGCGCAGTGCTGTGGATGAGGGGTACAACATAGGGCGGCGCTGTGCTGTGGATGAGGGATACAACGTAGAACGGCGCGGTGCTGTGGATGAGGGATACAACATAGGGCGGCGCGGTGCTGTGGATGAGGGATACAATGTAGGGCGGTGCTGTGGATGAGGGATACAATGTAGGGCGGTGCTGTGGATGAGGGAAACAATGTAGGGCGACGCAGTGCTGTGGATGAGGGGTGCAATGTAGGGCGGCGCTGTGCTGTGGATGAGGGATACAACGTAGGGCGGCGCGGTGCTGTGGATGAGGGATACAATGTAGGGTGGCGCGGTGCTGTGGATGAGGGATACAATGTAGGGCGGAGTGGTGCTGTGGATGAGGGATACAATGTAGGGCGGCACGGTGCTGTGGATGAGGGATACAATGTAGGGCGGCACGGTGCTGTGGATGAGGGATACAATGTAGGGCGGCGCTGTGCTGTGGATGAGGGATACAAGGTAGGGCGGCATGGTGCTGTGGATGAAGGACACAATGTAGGTTGGCGAATTGCTGTGAATGAAGGATACAATGCAGGTCGGGTGGTGCTGTGGATGAGGGATGCAGTGTAGGTCGGCACAGAGCTGTGAATGAGGGATACAATGTAGGGCGGGGCGGTGCTGTGGATGAGGGATACAATGCAGGGTGGTGCAGTGCTGTGGATGAGGGATACAATGTAGGGTCACTGAGTGCTGTGAAGAGCTTTACGGATGAGGGTGGTGAGTGTGAAAAATATTTTGTATTTGACAGGCAGCCAGTGCAGTGAACGGCAAAGGGCAGAGGCGTCCAAGTAGCGGCTGAACAGTAAAATGAGACAGGATTTCCGGATTCAGGATGGATTGGAGAGGGTAGATTCTGGAGGAAGTATTATAGTAGTTATATTCTTGTATATAGGTACAGTATTATAGTAGTTATATTCTTGTACATAGGGGGCAGTATTATAGTAGTTATATTATTGTACATAGGAGGCAGTATTATAGTAGTTATATTCTTGTACATAGGGGGCAGTATTATAGTAGTTATATTCTTGTACATAGGGGGCAGTATTATAGTAGTTATATTCTTGTACATAGCGGGCAGTATTATAGTAGTTATATTCATGTACATAGGGGGCAGTATTATAGTAGTTATATTCATGTACATAGGGGGCAGTATTATAGTAGTTATATTCTTGTACATAGGAGGCAGTATTATAGTAGTTATATTCTTGTACATAGGGGACAGTATTATAGTAGTTATATTCTTGTACATAGGAGCAGTAATATAGTAGTTATATTCTTGTACATAGGGGGCAGTATTATAGTAGTTATATTCATGTACACAGGAGCAGTATTATAGTAGTTATATTCTTGTACATAGCGTGCAGTATTACAGTAGTTATATTCTTGTACATAGGAGCAGTATTATGGTAGTTATATTCTTGTACATAGGGGGCAGTATTATAGTAGTTATATTCTTGTACATAGGGGGCAGTATTGTAGTAGTTATATTCTTGTACATAGGGGGCAGTATTATAGTAGTTATTTTCTTGTACATAGGGAGCAGTATTATAGCAGTTATATTCTTGTACATAGGAGCAGTATTATAGTAGTTATATTCCTGTACATAGGAGCAGTATTATAGTAGTTATATTCTTGTACATAGGGGACAGTATTATAGTAGTTATATTCCTGCACATCGGGGGCAGTATTATAGTAGTTATATTCTTGTACATAGGGGGCGGTATTACAGTAGTTATATTCTTGTACATAGGGTGCAGTATTATAGTAGTTATGTTCTTGTACATAGGGGACAGTATTATAGAAGTTATATTCCTGCACATAGGGGGCAGTATTATAGTAGTTATATTCTTGTACATAGGAGCAGTATTATAGTAGTTATATTCTTGTACATAGGGGGCAGTATTATAGTAGTTATATTCTTGTACATAGGAGGCTGTATTATAGTAGTTATATTCTTGTATATAGGGGGCAGTATTATAGTAGTTATATTCTTGTACATAGGGGGCAGTATTATAGTAGTTGAATTCTTGTACATAGGAGGCAGTATTATAGTAGTTATATTCTTGTACATAGGAGGCAGTATTATAGTAGTTATATTCTTGTACATAGGAGGCAGTATTATAGTAGTTATATTCTTGTACATAGGAGGCAGTATTATAGTAGGTATATTCTTGTACATAGGAGGCAGTATTATAGTAGGTACATTCTTGTACATAGGGGGCAGTATTATAGTAGTTATTTTCTTGTACATAGGAGCAGTATTATAGTAGTTATATTCTTGTACATAGGAGCAGTATTATAGTAGTTATATTCTTGTACATAGGGAGCAGTATTATAGTAGTTATATTCTTGTACATAGGAGCAGTATTATAGTAGTTATATTCTTGTACATAGAGGGCAGTATTATAGTAGTTGTATTCTTGTACATAGGAGGCAGTATTACAGTAGTTATATTCTTGTACATAGGGGCAGTATTATAGTAGTTATATTCTTGTACATAGGAGCAGTATTATAGTAGTTATATTCTTGTACATAGGAGGCAGTATTATAGTAGTTATATTCTTGTACATAGGGGGGCAGTATTATAATACGTATATTCTTGTACATAGAGGGCAGTATTATAGTAGTTATATTCTTGGACATAGGGGCAGTATTATTGTAGTTATATTCTTGCACATAGGGAGAAGTATTATAGTAGTTATATTCTTGTACAGAGGGGGCAGTATTATAGTAGTTATATTCTTGTACATAGGAGGCAGTATTATAGTAGTTATATTCTTGTACATTGACGGCAGTATTATAGTAATTATATTCTTGTACATAGGGAGCAGTATTATAGTAGTTATAATCTTGTACATAGAGGGAAGTATTATAGTAGTTATATTCTTGTACATAGGGAGCAGTATTATAGTAGTTATATTCTTGTACATAGGAGGCAGTATTATAGTAGTTATATTCTTGTACATAGAGGGCAGTATTATATTAGTTATATTCTTGTACATAGGAGGCAGTATTATAGTAGTAATATTCTTGTACATAGGAGGCAGTATTATAGTAGTTATATTCTTGTACATAGAGGGCAGTATTATTTTAGTTATATTCTTGTACATAGGAGGCAGGATTATATTAGTTATATTCTTGTACATAGTGGGCAGTATTATAGTAGTAATATTCTTGTACATAGAGGGCAGTATTATAGTAGTTATATTCTTGTACATAGGGAGCAGTATTATAGTAGCTATATTCTTGTACATAGGGGCAGTATTATAGTAGTTATATTATTGTACATAGGGGGCAGTATTATAGTAGTTATATTCTTGTACATAGGGGGCAGTATTATAGTAGTTATATTCTTGTACATAGGGGGCAGTATTATAGTAGTTATATTCTTGTGCATAGGAGCAGTATTATAGTAGTTATATTCGTGTACATAGGGGGCAGTATTATAGTAGTTATATTCTTGTACATACGGGGCAGTTTTATAGTAGTTATATTCTTGTACATAGGAGGCAGTATTATAGTAGTTATATTCTTGTACATAGGGAGCAGTATTATAGTAGTTATATTCTTGTACATAGGGAGCAGTATTATAGTAGTTATATTCTTGTACATAGGGAGCAGTATTATAGTAGTTATATTCTTGTACATAGGGGGCAGTATTATAGTAGTTATATTCTTGTACATAGGGGGCAGTATTATAGTAGTTATATTCTTGTACATAGGGAGCAGTATTATAGTAGTTATATTCTTGTACATAGGGGGCAGTATTATAGTAGTTATATTCTTGTACATAGGAGGCAGTATTATAGTAGTTATATTCTTGTACATAGGGGGCAGTATTATAGTAGTTATATTCTTGTACATAGGGAGCAGTATTATAGTAGTTATATTCTTGTACATAGGGTGCAGTATTATAGTAGTTATATTCTTGTACATAGGGGGCAGTATTATAGTAGTTATATTCTTGTACATAGGGAGCAGTATTATAGTAGTTATATTCTTGTACATAGGGAGCAGTATTATAGTAGTTATATTCTTGTACATAGGGGGCAGTATTATAGTAGTTATATTCTTGTACATAGGGGGCAGTATTATAGTAGTTATATTCTTGTACATAGGAGCAGTATTATAGTAGTTATATTCTTGTACATAGAGGGCAGTATTATAGTAGTTGAATTCTTGTACATAGGAGGCAGTATTATAGTAGTTATATTCTTGTACATAGGAGGCAGTATTATAGTAGTTATATTCTTGTACATAGGAGGCAGTATTATAGTAGTTATATTCTTGTACATAGGAGGCAGTATTATAGTAGTTATATTCTTGTACATAGGAGGCAGTATTATAGTAGTTATATTCTTGTACATAGGAGGCAGTATTATAGTAGTTATATTCTTGTACATAGGAGGCAGTATTATAGTAGTTATATTCTTGTACATAGGAGGCAGTATTATAGTAGGTACATTCTTGTACATAGGGGGCAGTATTATAGTAGTTATTTTCTTGTACATAGGAGCAGTATTATAGTAGTTATATTCTTGTACATAGGAGCAGTATTATAGTAGTTATATTCTTGTACATAGGGAGCAGTATTATAGTAGTTATATTCTTGTACATAGGAGCAGTATTATAGTAGTTATATTCTTGTACATAGAGGGCAGTATTATAGTTATTGTATTCTTGTACATAGGAGGCAGTATTACAGTAGTTATATTCTTGTACATAGGGGCAGTATTATAGTAGTTATATTCTTGTACATAGGAGCAGTATTATAGTAGTTATATTCTTGTACATAGGGGGGCAGTATTATAATACGTATATTCTTGTACATAGAGGGCAGTATTATAGTAGTTATATTCTTGGACATAGGGAGAAGTATTATAGTAGTTATATTCTTGTACATAGGAGGCAGTATTATAGTAGTTATATTCTTGTACATAGGAGGCAGTATTATAGTAGTTATATTCTTGTACATAGGGGGGCAGTATTATAATACGTATATTCTTGTACATAGAGGGCAGTATTATTGTAGTTATATTCTTGCACATAGGGAGAAGTATTATAGTAGTTATATTCTTGTACAGAGGGGGCAGTATTATAGTAGTTATATTCTTGTACATAGGAGGCAGTATTATAGTAGTTATATTCTTGTACATAGAGGGAAGTATTATAGTAGTTATATTCTTGTACATAGGGAGCAGTATTATAGTAGTTATATTCTTGTACATAGGAGGCAGTATTATAGTAGTTATATTCTTGTACATAGAGGGCAGTATTATATTAGTTATATTCTTGTACATAGGAGGCAGTATTATAGTAGTAATATTCTTGTACATAGGAGGCAGTATTATAGTAGTTATATTCTTGTACATAGAGGGCAGTATTATTTTAGTTATATTCTTGTACATAGGAGGCAGGATTATATTAGTTATATTCTTGTACATAGTGGGCAGTATTATAGTAGTAATATTCTTGTACATAGAGGGCAGTATTATAGTAGTTATATTCTTGTACATAGGGGGCAGTATTATAGTAGTTATATTCTTGTACATAGGAGCAGTATTATAGTAGTTATATTCTTGTACATAGGGGGCAGTATTATAGTAGTTATATTCTTGTACATAGGGAGCAGTATTATAGTAGTTATATTCTTGTACATAGGGGCAGTATTATAGTAGTTATATTATTGTACATAGGGGGCAGTATTATAGTAGTTATATTCTTGTACATAGGGGGCAGTATTATAGTAGTTATATTCTTGTGCATAGGAGCAGTATTATAGTAGTTATATTCGTGTACATAGGGGGCAGTATTATAGTAGTTATATTCTTGTACATACGGGGCAGTTTTATAGTAGTTATATTCTTGTACATAGGAGGCAGTATTATAGTAGTTATATTCTTGTACATAGGGAGCAGTATTATAGTAGTTATATTCTTGTACATAGGGAGCAGTATTATAGTAGTTATATTCTTGTACACAGGGAGCAGTATTATAGTAGTTATATTCTTGTACATAGGGGGCAGTATTATAGTAGTTATATTCTTGTACATAGGGGGCAGTATTATAGTAGTTATATTCTTGTACATAGGGAGCAGTATTATAGTAGTTATATTCTTGTACATAGGGGGCAGTATTATAGTAGTTATATTCTTGTACATAGGGGGCAGTATTATAGTAGTTATATCCTTGTACATAGGGAGCAGTATTATAGTAGTTATATTCTTGTACATAGGGGGCAGTATTATAGTAGTTATATTCTTGTACATAGGGAGCAGTATTATATTAGTTATATTCTTGTACATAGGAGCTGTATTATAGTAGTTATATTCTTGTACATAGGGGGCAGTATTATAGTAGTTATATTCTTGTACATAGGGGCAGTATTATAGTAGTTATATTCATGTACATAGGAGGCAGTATTATAGTAGTCATATTCTTGTACATAGGAGGCAGTATTATAGTAGTTATATTCTTGTACATAGGAGGCTGTATTATAGTAGTTATATTCTTGTACATAGGGGGCAGTATTATAGTAGTAATATTCATGTACATAGGAGGCAGTATTATAGTAGTCATATTCTTGTACATAGGAGGCAGTATTATAGTAGTTATATTCTTGTACATAGGAGGCTGTATTATAGTAGTTATATTCTTGTACATAGGGGGCAGTATTATAGTAGTTATATTCTTGTACATAGGGAGCAGTATTATATTAGTTATATTCTTGTACATAGGAGCTGTATTATAGTAGTTATATTCTTGTACAAAGGAGGCAGTATTATAGTAGTTATATTCTTGTACATAGGGGCAGTATTATAGTAGTTATATTCTTGCTTATGGTGGATAGTGTTGTGGATGTTATATTTGGATCTAGCAGTGAATTTTCATGTAAGATGAGCTCCATATACTATTAATCAATGCATGTTGCTCTGGAGGTTATGACAGATATATAAGCCCTAGTTTGATGCAATATATCATTGCTCAGACCCAACATACAGGAAACGGTGAACAGAAAGAAGTCAGGAGAGGATATCCGTAGGTTGCGTTCTGCACCGTCCCAGTTGAAAGTGAGAATGGTAAGATAAACAGACGTCTTTATGGCTCCCTGGATTCCTATAAGCACAAGGTCATTGTGACCTAATATAATATGCAGCAGAGGAGAGTAAAGCAAAGTGTAGTGAAAATGTAGCCTGAATTAATGTGCAATTTGGCAGGTTTTACAACTACATCACAAGACTCAGTTCTAACTTTTATTCGACAGCCAGCACCTTCGCAAACAGTAAGAGGACCTGGAGCCATAAAGCTGCAGCCATGATGGCGGACCGCCAGCGGGTACGCCGCTGCAGGCTGTTCCCCTTGTTCGCTTGGGATCAATTTGAAACATTCATTTAAGTCTGAGATACCAAAGAGTCCGATCTGCAGACTGAGAAGATGGGATATTGGTGAACCGACAGATAATGTAAAATAAGGAGAGAAGAATCTTTACTCTTAAAAATTACAATAAGTTATTTCTTTTTTTATGAATAAAGCTTAGAAGCCGCAAGTAATGAGCATAAGAAACTGTTCACAACTTCATGTATGTGTGAAAAAGTAGCAAAAAGACCTGTATGGATAGACATTAGAGATGAGCGAACGTACTCGTCCGAGCTTGATATTCGTGCGAGTATTAGCGTGTTCGAGATGCTCGTTACTCGTAACGAGCACCACGCGATGTTCGGGTTACTTTCACTTTCATCTCTGAGACGTTAGCGCGCTTTTCTGGCCAATAGAAAGACAGGGAAGGCATTACAACTTCCCCCTGTGACGTTCAAGCCCTATCCCACCCCCCTGCTGTGAGTGGCTGGGGAGATCAGGTGTCACCCGAGTATATAAATCGGCCCCTCCCGCGGCTCGCCACACATGCATGGTGACAGAGATCAAGGACAGTGCTGCTGATGCTGCTGCTGCTATAGAGAGAGCATTGCGTCCTCAGTCTGCAGTCATTGTACAGAGTATAGGGCCAGTACTGGTGAGGCAGGGAAAGAGATATACTGTCTATATAGGCAGTGGGCTTTTTCAAAAAAATTGGGGAAAAATATTATATTTGGGCTGCCTGTGACTGTCCTCAGTGTACTGCGTCTCTGCTGGGGGTAGTAGTCCTAATTAATACGCAGCTAAGCGTTAGAGCAGGCGTGCGCAAAATTGTTTCCTGGCTCTGCTGTCTCCGTTACATCACCGCCGTCATCCCGCCAGAGGAAAACAGTATACATATATACGCTGCCTACAGTATCTGTCTGCTGTCTCAGCTCAGCCTTTAAAAAAATAGAAGCAAAATACTTAAGGCCTACTAGTGGCCTTTGGCCACTTGACTGCTTCTGCGCTGTGAATTCCACTAGCTCAGTCATACGCACCTACGTCTCACTACAGGTGTGCGCAAAATTCTTTCCTGCCTCTGCTGTGCGTTCCGTAAGCAAAGTCAGCCTCCAACCACAGGCCAATAAGCGGCACATTTAATTACAGCTTTCTGTTTCTGCACTACTGGTAATACAGCATGCTGAGGGGTAGGGGTAGGCCTAGAGGATGTGGACGTGGACGCGGGCGAGGACGCGGAGGCCCAAGTCAGGGTGTGGGCACAGGCCGAGCTCCTGATCCAGGAGTATCGCAGCAGACTGCTGCGGGATTAGGAGAGAGGCACGTTTCTGGCGCCCCACATTCATCGCACAATTAATGGGTCCACGCGGTAGACCTTTATTAGAAAATGAGCAGTGTGAGCAGGTCCTGTTGTGGATGGCAGAAAGTGCATCCAGCAATCTATCGACCACCCAGAGTTCTACGCTGTCCACTGCTGCAACTCTGAATCCTCTGGCTGCTGCTCCTCCTTCCTCCCAGCCTCCTCACTCCATTACAATGACACATTCTGAGGAGCAGGCAGACTCCCAGGAACTGTTCTCGGGCCCCTGCCGAGATTGGGCAGCAATGGTTCCTCTCCCACCAGAGGAGTTTGTCGTGACCGATGCCCAACCTTTGGAAAGTTCCCGGGGTCCGGGGGATGAGGCTGGGGACTTCCGGCAACTGTCTCAAGAGCTTTCAGTGGGTGAGGAGGACGATGACAATGAGACACAGTTGTCTATCACTCAGGTAGTAGTAATTGGAGTAAGTCCGAGGGAGGAGTGCACAGAGGATTCGGAGAGCAGTTGGACGATGAGGTGACTGACCCCACCTGGTTTGCTAAGCCTACTGAGGACAGGTCTTCAGAGGGGGAGGCAAGTGCAGCAGCAGGGCAGGTTGGAAGAGACAGTGCGGTGGCCAGGGGTAGAGGCAGGGCCAGACCGAATAATCCACCAACTGTTTCCCAAAGCGCCCCCTCGCGCCATGCCACCCTGCAGAGGCCGAGGTGCTCAAAGCTCAAAGGTGTGGCAGTTTTTCACTGAGAGTGCAGACGACCGACGAACTGTGGTGTGCAAGGTTTGTCGCTCCAAGATCAGCCGTGGAGCCACCACCACCAGCCTCACCACCACCAGCATGCGCAGGCTTATGATGGCCAAGCACCCCACAAGGTGGGACGAAGGCCGTTCACTGCCTCCGGTTTGCACCGCTGCCTCTCACCCTGTGCCCCAACCTGCCACTGAGATCCAACCCCCTCTCAGGACACAGGCACTACCGTCTCCTGGCCTGCACCCACACCCTCACCTCCGCTGTGCTCGGCCCCATCCACCAATGTCTCTCAGCGCACCGTCCAGCCGTCGCTAGCGCAAGTGTTGGAGCGCAAGCGCAAGTACGCCGCCACGCACCCGCACGCTCAAGCGTTAAACGTGCACATAGCCAAATTTATCAGCCTGGAGATGCTGCCGTATAGGGTTGTGGAAACTGAGGCTTTCAAAGGTATGATGGCGGCGGCGGCCCCGCGCTACTCAGTTCCCAGTCGCCACTACTTTTCCCGATGTGCCGTCCCAGCCCTGCACGACCACGTCTCCCGCAACATTGTACGCGCCCTCACCAACGCGGTTACTGCCAAGGTCCACTTAACAACGGACACGTGGACAAGCACAGGCGGGCTGGGTCACTACATCTCCCTGACGGCACATTGGGTGAATTTAGTGGAGGCTGGGACAGAGTCAGAGCCTGGGACCGCTCACGTCCAACCACCCCCAGAATTGCGGGCCCCAGCTCGGTGCTGGTATCTGCGGCGGTGTATGCTTCCTCCACTAAACCACCCTCCTCCTCCTCCTCCTATGCAACCTCTGTCTCGCAATCAAGATGTGTCAGCAGCAGCACGTCGCCAGCAGTCAGTGTCGCACGGCGTGGCAGCACAGCGGTGGGCAAGCGTCAGCAGGCCATGCTGAAACTACTCAGCTTAGGAGAGAAGAGGCACAAGGCCCACGAACTGCTGCAGGGTCTGACAGAGCAGACCGACCGCTGGCTTTTGCCGCTGAGCCTCCAACCGGGCATGGTTGTGTGTGACAACGGCCGTAACCTGGTGGCGGCTCTGCAGCTAGGCAGCCTCACGCACGTGCCATACCTGGCCCACGTGTTTAATTTGGTGGTTCAGCGCTTTCTGAAAAGCTACCCACGCTTGCCAGACCTGCTCGGAAAGGTGCGCCGGGTCAGCGCACATTTCCGCAAGTCCAACACGGACGCTGCCACCCTGCGCACCCTGCAACATCGGTTTAATCTGCCAGAGCACCGACTGCTGTGCGACGTGCCCACACGGTGGAACTCTACGCTCCACATGTTGGCCAGGCTCTATGAGCAGCGTAGAGCTATAGTGGAATACCAACTCCAACATGCGCGGCGCAGTGGGAGTCAGCCTCCTCAATTATTTACAGAAGAGTGGGCCTGTTTGGCAGACATCTGCCAGGTCTTTGGAAACTTTGAGGAGTCTACCCAGATGGTGAGCGGCGATGCTGCAATCATTAGCGTCACCATTCGTCTGCTATGCCTCTTGAGAAGTTCCCTGCAAAGCATAAAGGCAGACGCGTTGCGCTCTGAAACAGAGGCGGGGTAAGACAGTGACAGTATGTCGCTGGATAGTCATAGCACCCTCATGTCTATATCTCAACGCATTGAGGAGGAGGAGGGGGAGGAGCATGAGGAGGAGGGGGAAGAGACAGCTTGGCCCACTGCTGAGGGTACCCATGCTGCTTGCCTGTCATCCTTTCAGCGTGTATGGCCTGAGGAGGAGGAGGAGGAGGATCCTGAAAGTGATCTGCCTAGTGAGGACAGCCATGTGTTGCGTACAGGTACCCTGGCACACATGGTGGACTTCATGTTAGGATGCCTTTCTCGTGACCCTCGTGTTACACGCATTCTGGCAACTACGGATTACTGGGTGTACACACTGTTCGACCCACGGTATAAGGAGAACCTTTCCACTCTCATACCCAAAGAGGAAAGGGGTTTGAGAGTGATGCTATACCACAGGACCCTGGCTGACAAACTGATGGTAAAATTCCCATCCGACAGCGCTAGTGGCTGAAGGCGCAGTTCCGAGAGCCAGGTAGCAGGGAAGGCGCGGAGATCAGGCAGCATGTACAGCACAGGCAGGGGAACACTCTCCAAGGCCTTTGCCAGCTTTATGGCTCCCCAGCCAGAATGTGTCACCGGTCCCCAGTCAAGGCTGAGTCAGAGGGAGCATTGTAAAAAGATGATGAGGGAGTACGTAGCCGATTGCACGACCGTCCTCCATGACGCCTCTGCCCCCTACAACTACTGGGTGTCGAAGCTGGACACGTGGCCTGAACTCGCGCTTTATGCCCTGGAGGTGCTTGCTTGCCCTGCGGCTAGCGTCTTGTCAGAGAGGGTGTTTAGTGCGGCTGGGGGAATCATCATGGATAAGCGTACCCGCCTGTCAACTGGCAGTGCCGACAGGCTTACACTCATCAAGATGAACAAAGCCTGGATTTCACCAGACTTCTCTTCTCCACCAGCGGACAGCAGCGATACCTAAGCAATACGTAGGCTGCACCCGCGGATGGAAGCATCGTTCTGTATCCCCATCAAAAAAGGGGACATTTTCGCTTCATCAATCTGTGTATAATATTCCTCTTCCTCCTCCTGCTCCTCCTCCTGAAACCTCACGTAATCACGCCGAACGGGCAATTTTTCTTAGGCCCACAAGGCTCAGTCATATAATTTTTGTAAACAATTTTTATACGTTTCAATGCTCATTAAAGCGTTGAAACTTTCACCTCAACCAATTTTTATTTTAACTGGGCTGCCTCCTGGCCTAGTTACCAATTAAGCCACATTAACCAAAGCGATTAATGGGTTTCACCTGCCCTCTTGGTTGGGCATGGGCAATTTTTCTGAGGTACATTTGTACTGTTGGTACACCAATTTTTGTGGGCCCTCGCCTACAGTGTAATCCAATTAATTTTTTGCCCACCTGCATTACAGCTGACGTTACATCCGCTGTGCTGGGCACTGCAATGGGATATATTTATGTACCGCCAGTGGGTTCCAGGGAGCCACCCATGCTGTGGGTCCTCAGGGAGTTGTAACTGCATGTGTCCACTTCTAAAGAACCCCAGTCTGACTGGGGCATGCAGTGTGGGCCGAAGCCCACCTGTATTACGCACGACATTACTACCTCAGCTGTGTTGGGCAATGCAATGGGATATATTTATGTACCGCCGGAGGGTTCCAGGGAGCCACCCATGCTGTCGGTCCACAGGGACTTCACAATAGGGAGTTGTACCTGCCTGTGTCTATGAATTAAAAACCCCGGTCAGGTTGGGGCATGCAGTGTGGGCCGAAGCCCACCTGCATTTAATCAGACGTTACCTCAGCTGTGATGGGCACTGCAACGGGATACATTTATGTACAGCGGGTGGGTTCCAGGGAGCCACCCATGCTGTGGGTGCACACCGAATTCCCATTGCGGAGTTGTACCTGCCTGTGACTATTTATAAAAAACCACGGTCTGACTGGGGCATGCAGACACCTTGACAGAATGAATAGTGTGTGGCACATAGGTTCCCCATTGCTATGCCCATGTGTGCAGCTCCAGATGGAGGTGGCACAGGATTGGATTTCTCATTGCTTCTGTACAGCATTGTGGACTATCGCCCTGCCCCTTTTAAAGAGGGTCGCTGCCTAGCCGTGCCAACCCTCTGCAGTGTGTGCCTGCTTTTCCTCTGGCAGACGCACTTATAAATAGACATGAGGGTGGTGTGGCATGTGGGCAGCTGAAGGCTGCGCAGGGACAGTTTGGTGTGCGCTGTGGACACTGGGTCGTGCGCGGGGGGGGGGGGGGGGGGTTGGTCAGCATATAACCCAGGAGAAGTGGCAGCGGAGTGTCATGCAGGCAGTGATTGTGCTTTGTTGGAGGTAGTGTGGTGCTTAGCAAAGGTATGCCATGCTAATGAGGGCTTTTCAGAAGTAAAAATTGTTGTGAGGGGGGGGGGGCACTCTTGCCGCTATTGTGGCTTAATAGTGGGACCTGAGAACCTGAGATGCAGCCCAACATGTAGCCCCTACTACTATAATACTGCCCCCTATGTACAAGAATATAACTACTATAATACTGCTCCTATGCACAAGAATATAACTACTATAATACTGCTCCCCTATGTACAAGAATATAACTACTATAATACTGCTCCTATGTACAAGAATATAACTACTATAATACTGCTCCTATGTACAAGAATATAACTACTATAATACTGCCCCCTATGTACAAGAATATAACTACTATAATACTGCTCCCCTATGTACAAGAATATAACTACTGTAATACTGCCCCCTATGTACAAGAATATAACTACTATAATACTGTCCCCTATGTACAAGAATATAACTACTATAATACTGCTCCTATGCACAAGAATGTAACTACTATAATACTGTCCCCTATGTACAAGAATATAACTACTATAATACTGACCCCTATGTACAAGAATATAACTAATATAATACTGTCCTCCTATGTACAAGAATATAACTACTATAATACTGCTCCCTATGTACAAGAATATAACTACTATAATACTGCTCCTGTGTACAAGAATATAACTACTATAATACTGACCCCTATGTACAAGAATATAACTACTATAATACTGCCTCCAGTGTAGAAGAATATATCTACTATAATACTGCTCCCATGTACAAGAATATAACTACTATAATACTGCCCCCTATGTACAAGAATATAACTACTATAATACTGCCCCCTATGTACAAGAATATAACTAGTATAATACTGCCTCCTATGTACAAGAATACAACTACTATAATACTGCTCCTATGTACAAGAATATAACTACTATAATACTGCCTCCTATGTACAAGAATATAACTACTATATTACTGCCCCCTATGTACAAGAATACAACTACTATAATACTGCCCCCTATGTACAAGAATACAACTACTATAATACTGCCCCCTATGTACAAGAATATAACTAGTATAATACTGCCTCCTATGTACAAGAATATAACTACTATAATACTGCTCCCTATGTACAAGAATATAACTACTATAATACTGCCCCCTATGTACAAGAATATAACTACTATAATACTGCCCTATATGTACAAGAATATAACTACTATAATACTGTCCCCTATGTACAAGAATATAACTACTATAATACTGCCCCCTATGTACAAGAATATATCTACTATAATACTGCTCCCTATGTACAAGAATATAACTACTATAATACTGCCCCCTATGTACAAGAATATAACTACTATAATACTGCCCCCTATGTACAAGAATATAACTACTATAATACTGCCCCCCATGTACAAGAATATAACTACTATAATACTGCTCCCTATGTACAAGAATATAACTACTATAATACTGCCCTATATGTACAAGAATATAACTACTATAATACTGTCCCCTATGTACAAGAATATAACTACTATAATACTGCCCCCTATGTACAAGAATATAACTACTATAATACTGCCCCCCATGTACAAGAATATAACTACTATAATACTGCTCCTATGTACAAGAATATAACTACTATAATACTGTCTCCTATGTACAAGAATATAACTACTATAATACTGCCCCATATATACAAGAATATAACTGCTATAATACTGCCCCCTATGTACAAGAATATAACTACTATAATACTGCCTCCTATGTACAAGAACATAACTACTATAATACTGCCTCCTATGTACAAGAACATAACTACTATAATACTGCCTCCTATGTACAAGAATATAACTACTATATTAGTGCCTCCTATGTACAAGAATATAACTACTCTAATACTGCCCTCTATGTGCAAGGATATAACTACTGTAATACTGCCCCGTATGTACAAGAATATAACTACTATAATACTGCCCCCTATGTACAAGGATATAACTACTATAATACTGCCCTCTATGTACTAGGATATAACTACTATAATACTGCCCCCTATGTACAAGAATATAACTACTATAATACTGCCTCCTATGTACAAGAATATAACTACTATAATACTGCCCCCTATGTACAAGAATAAAACTACCATAATACTGCCCCCTATGTACAAGAATATAACTACTATAATACTGCCCCCTATGTACAAGACTATAACTACTATAATACTGCCTCCTGTGTACAAGAATATAACTACTATAATACTGCTCCTATGTACAAGAATATAACTACTATAATACTGCCCCCTATGTACAAGGATATAACTACTATAATACTGCCTCCTATGTACAAGAATATAGCTACTATAATACAGCCCCCTATGTACAAGAATATAACTACTATAATACTGCTTCTATGTACAAGAATATAACTACTATAATACTGCTCCTATGTACAAGAATATAACTACTATAATACTGCCCCCTATGTACAAGAATATAACTACTATAATACTGCTCCTATGTACAAGAATATAACTACTATAATACTGCTCCTATGTACAAGAATATAACTACTATAATACTGCCCCCTATGTACAAGAATATAACTCCTATAATACTGCCCCTTATGTACAAGACTATAACTACTATAATACTGCCCCCTATGTACAAGAATATAACTACTATAATACTGCCCCCTATGTGCAAGAATATAACTACTATAATACTGTCCACTATGTACAAGAATATAACTACTATAATACTGCCCCCTATGTACAAGACTATAACTACTATAATACTGCCCCCTATGTACAAGAATATAACTACTATAATACTGCCCTCTATGTACAAGACTATAACTACTATAATACTGCCCCCTATGTACAAGAATATAACTACTATAATACTGCCCTCTATGTACAAGAATATAACTACTATAATACTGCCCCCTATGTACAAGAATATAACTACTATAATACTGCCCCCTATGTACAAGAATATAACTACTATAATACTGCCCCTATGTACAAGAATATAACTACTATAATACTGCCTCCTGTGACAAGAATATAACTACTATAATACTGCCCCTACGTACAAGAATATAACTACTATAATACTGCCCCTATGTACAAGAATATAACTACTATAATACTGCCCCCTATGTACAAGAATATAACTACTATAATACTGCCCCCTATGTACAAGAATATAACTACTATAATACTGTCCCCTATGTACAAGAATATAACTACTATAATACTGCCCCTATGTACAAGAATATAACTACTATAATACTGCCCCCTATGTACAAGAATATAACTACTATAATAATGCTCCCTATGTACAAGAATATAACTACTATAATACTGCCCCCTATGTACAAGAATATAACTACTATAATACTGCCCCCTATATACAAGAATATAACTACTATAATACTGCCCCCTATGTACAAGAATATAACTACTATAATACTGCCCTATATGTACAAGAATATAACTACTATAATACAGCCCCCTATGTACAAGAATATAACTACTATAATACTGCCCCCTATGTACAAGAATATAACTACTATAATACTGCCCCTATGTACAAGAATATAACTAGTATAATACTGCCTCCTATGTACAAGAATACAACTACTATAATACTGCTCCTATGTACAAGAATATAACTACTATAATACTGCCTCCTATGTACAAGAATATAACTACTATATTACTGCCCCCTATGTACAAGAATACAACTACTATAATACTGCCCCCTATGTACAAGAATACAACTACTATAATACTGCCCCCTATGTACAAGAATATAACTAGTATAATACTGCCTCCTATGTACAAGAATATAACTACTATAATACTGCTCCCTATGTACAAGAATATAACTACTATAATACTGCCCCCTATGTACAAGAATATAACTACTATAATACTGCCCTATATGTACAAGAATATAACTACTATAATACTGTCCCCTATGTACAAGAATATAACTACTATAATACTGCCCCCTATGTACAAGAATATATCTACTATAATACTGCTCCCTATGTACAAGAATATAACTACTATAATACTGCCCCCTATGTACAAGAATATAACTACTATAATACTGCCCCCTATGTACAAGAATATAACTACTATAATACTGCCCCCCATGTACAAGAATATAACTACTATAATACTGCTCCCTATGTACAAGAATATAACTACTATAATACTGCCCTATATGTACAAGAATATAACTACTATAATACTGTCCCCTATGTACAAGAATATAACTACTATAATACTGCCCCCTATGTACAAGAATATAACTACTATAATACTGCCCCCCATGTACAAGAATATAACTACTATAATACTGCTCCTATGTACAAGAATATAACTACTATAATACTGTCTCCTATGTACAAGAATATAACTACTATAATACTGCCCCATATATACAAGAATATAACTGCTATAATACTGCCCCCTATGTACAAGAATATAACTACTATAATACTGCCTCCTATGTACAAGAACATAACTACTATAATACTGCCTCCTATGTACAAGAACATAACTACTATAATACTGCCTCCTATGTACAAGAATATAACTACTATATTAGTGCCTCCTATGTACAAGAATATAACTACTCTAATACTGCCCTCTATGTGCAAGGATATAACTACTGTAATACTGCCCCGTATGTACAAGAATATAACTACTATAATACTGCCCCCTATGTACAAGGATATAACTACTATAATACTGCCCTCTATGTACTAGGATATAACTACTATAATACTGCCCCCTATGTACAAGAATATAACTACTATAATACTGCTCCTATGTACAAGAATATAACTACTATAATACTGCCCCCTATGTACAAGAATATAACTACTATAATACTGCCTCCTATGTACAAGAATATAACTACTATAATACTGCCCCCTATGTACAAGAATAAAACTACCATAATACTGCCCCCTATGTACAAGAATATAACTACTATAATACTGCCCCTTATGTACAAGACTATAACTACTATAATACTGCCTCCTGTGTACAAGAATATAACTACTATAATACTGCTCCTATGTACAAGAATATAACTACTATAATACTGCCCCCTATGTACAAGGATATAACTACTATAATACTGCCTCCTATGTACAAGAATATAGCTACTATAATACAGCCCCCTATGTACAAGAATATAACTACTATAATACTGCTTCTATGTACAAGAATATAACTACTATAATACTGCTCCTATGTACAAGAATATAACTACTATAATACTGCCCCCTATGTACAAGAATATAACTACTATAATACTGCTCCTATGTACAAGAATATAACTACTATAATACTGCTCCTATGTACAAGAATATAACTACTATAATACTGCCCCCTATGTACAAGAATATAACTCCTATAATACTGCCCCTTATGTACAAGACTATAACTACTATAATACTGCCCCCTATGTACAAGAATATAACTACTATAATACTGCCCCCTATGTGCAAGAATATAACTACTATAATACTGTCCACTATGTACAAGAATATAACTACTATAATACTGCCCCCTATGTACAAGACTATAACTACTATAATACTGCCCCCTATGTACAAGAATATAACTACTATAATACTGCCCTCTATGTACAAGACTATAACTACTATAATACTGCCCCCTATGTACAAGAATATAACTACTATAATACTGCCCTCTATGTACAAGAATATAACTACTATAATACTGCCCCCTATGTACAAGAATATAACTACTATAATACTGCCCCTATGTACAAGAATATAACTACTATAATACTGCCTCCTGTGACAAGAATATAACTACTATAATACTGACCCCTATGTACAAGAATATAACTACTATAATACTGCCTCCAGTGTAGAAGAATATATCTACTATAATACTGCTCCCATGTACAAGAATATAACTACTATAATACTGCCCCCTATGTACAAGAATATAACTACTATAATACTGCCCCCTATGTACAAGAATATAACTAGTATAATACTGCCTCCTATGTACAAGAATACAACTACTATAATACTGCTCCTATGTACAAGAATATAACTACTATAATACTGCCTCCTATGTACAAGAATATAACTACTATATTACTGCCCCCTATGTACAAGAATACAACTACTATAATACTGCCCCCTATGTACAAGAATACAACTACTATAATACTGCCCCCTATGTACAAGAATATAACTAGTATAATACTGCCTCCTATGTACAAGAATATAACTACTATAATACTGCTCCCTATGTACAAGAATATAACTACTATAATACTGCCCCCTATGTACAAGAATATAACTACTATAATACTGCCCTATATGTACAAGAATATAACTACTATAATACTGTCCCCTATGTACAAGAATATAACTACTATAATACTGCCCCCTATGTACAAGAATATATCTACTATAATACTGCTCCCTATGTACAAGAATATAACTACTATAATACTGCCCCCTATGTACAAGAATATAACTACTATAATACTGCCCCCTATGTACAAGAATATAACTACTATAATACTGCCCCCCATGTACAAGAATATAACTACTATAATACTGCTCCCTATGTACAAGAATATAACTACTATAATACTGCCCTATATGTACAAGAATATAACTACTATAATACTGTCCCCTATGTACAAGAATATAACTACTATAATACTGCCCCCTATGTACAAGAATATAACTACTATAATACTGCCCCCCATGTACAAGAATATAACTACTATAATACTGCTCCTATGTACAAGAATATAACTACTATAATACTGTCTCCTATGTACAAGAATATAACTACTATAATACTGCCCCATATATACAAGAATATAACTGCTATAATACTGCCCCCTATGTACAAGAATATAACTACTATAATACTGCCTCCTATGTACAAGAACATAACTACTATAATACTGCCTCCTATGTACAAGAACATAACTACTATAATACTGCCTCCTATGTACAAGAATATAACTACTATATTAGTGCCTCCTATGTACAAGAATATAACTACTCTAATACTGCCCTCTATGTGCAAGGATATAACTACTGTAATACTGCCCCGTATGTACAAGAATATAACTACTATAATACTGCCCCCTATGTACAAGGATATAACTACTATAATACTGCCCTCTATGTACTAGGATATAACTACTATAATACTGCCCCCTATGTACAAGAATATAACTACTATAATACTGCCTCCTATGTACAAGAATATAACTACTATAATACTGCCCCCTATGTACAAGAATAAAACTACCATAATACTGCCCCCTATGTACAAGAATATAACTACTATAATACTGCCCCCTATGTACAAGACTATAACTACTATAATACTGCCTCCTGTGTACAAGAATATAACTACTATAATACTGCTCCTATGTACAAGAATATAACTACTATAATACTGCCCCCTATGTACAAGGATATAACTACTATAATACTGCCTCCTATGTACAAGAATATAGCTACTATAATACAGCCCCCTATGTACAAGAATATAACTACTATAATACTGCTTCTATGTACAAGAATATAACTACTATAATACTGCTCCTATGTACAAGAATATAACTACTATAATACTGCCCCCTATGTACAAGAATATAACTACTATAATACTGCTCCTATGTACAAGAATATAACTACTATAATACTGCTCCTATGTACAAGAATATAACTACTATAATACTGCCCCCTATGTACAAGAATATAACTCCTATAATACTGCCCCTTATGTACAAGACTATAACTACTATAATACTGCCCCCTATGTACAAGAATATAACTACTATAATACTGCCCCCTATGTGCAAGAATATAACTACTATAATACTGTCCACTATGTACAAGAATATAACTACTATAATACTGCCCCCTATGTACAAGACTATAACTACTATAATACTGCCCCCTATGTACAAGAATATAACTACTATAATACTGCCCTCTATGTACAAGACTATAACTACTATAATACTGCCCCCTATGTACAAGAATATAACTACTATAATACTGCCCTCTATGTACAAGAATATAACTACTATAATACTGCCCCCTATGTACAAGAATATAACTACTATAATACTGCCCCCTATGTACAAGAATATAACTACTATAATACTGCCCCTATGTACAAGAATATAACTACTATAATACTGCCTCCTGTGACAAGAATATAACTACTATAATACTGCCCCTACGTACAAGAATATAACTACTATAATACTGCCCCTATGTACAAGAATATAACTACTATAATACTGCCCCCTATGTACAAGAATATAACTACTATAATACTGCCCCCTATGTACAAGAATATAACTACTATAATACTGTCCCCTATGTACAAGAATATAACTACTATAATACTGCCCCTATGTACAAGAATATAACTACTATAATACTGCCCCCTATGTACAAGAATATAACTACTATAATAATGCTCCCTATGTACAAGAATATAACTACTATAATACTGCCCCCTATGTACAAGAATATAACTACTATAATACTGCCCCCTATATACAAGAATATAACTACTATAATACTGCCCCCTATGTACAAGAATATAACTACTATAATACTGCCCTATATGTACAAGAATATAACTACTATAATACAGCCCCCTATGTACAAGAATATAACTACTATAATACTGCCCCCTATGTACAAGAATATAACTACTATAATACTGCCCCTATGTACAAGAATATAACTAGTATAATACTGCCTCCTATGTACAAGAATACAACTACTATAATACTGCTCCTATGTACAAGAATATAACTACTATAATACTGCCTCCTATGTACAAGAATATAACTACTATATTACTGCCCCCTATGTACAAGAATACAACTACTATAATACTGCCCCCTATGTACAAGAATACAACTACTATAATACTGCCCCCTATGTACAAGAATATAACTAGTATAATACTGCCTCCTATGTACAAGAATATAACTACTATAATACTGCTCCCTATGTACAAGAATATAACTACTATAATACTGCCCCCTATGTACAAGAATATAACTACTATAATACTGCCCTATATGTACAAGAATATAACTACTATAATACTGTCCCCTATGTACAAGAATATAACTACTATAATACTGCCCCCTATGTACAAGAATATATCTACTATAATACTGCTCCCTATGTACAAGAATATAACTACTATAATACTGCCCCCTATGTACAAGAATATAACTACTATAATACTGCCCCCTATGTACAAGAATATAACTACTATAATACTGCCCCCCATGTACAAGAATATAACTACTATAATACTGCTCCCTATGTACAAGAATATAACTACTATAATACTGCCCTATATGTACAAGAATATAACTACTATAATACTGTCCCCTATGTACAAGAATATAACTACTATAATACTGCCCCCTATGTACAAGAATATAACTACTATAATACTGCCCCCCATGTACAAGAATATAACTACTATAATACTGCTCCTATGTACAAGAATATAACTACTATAATACTGTCTCCTATGTACAAGAATATAACTACTATAATACTGCCCCATATATACAAGAATATAACTGCTATAATACTGCCCCCTATGTACAAGAATATAACTACTATAATACTGCCTCCTATGTACAAGAACATAACTACTATAATACTGCCTCCTATGTACAAGAACATAACTACTATAATACTGCCTCCTATGTACAAGAATATAACTACTATATTAGTGCCTCCTATGTACAAGAATATAACTACTCTAATACTGCCCTCTATGTGCAAGGATATAACTACTGTAATACTGCCCCGTATGTACAAGAATATAACTACTATAATACTGCCCCCTATGTACAAGGATATAACTACTATAATACTGCCCTCTATGTACTAGGATATAACTACTATAATACTGCCCCCTATGTACAAGAATATAACTACTATAATACTGCTCCTATGTACAAGAATATAACTACTATAATACTGCCCCCTATGTACAAGAATATAACTACTATAATACTGCCTCCTATGTACAAGAATATAACTACTATAATACTGCCCCCTATGTACAAGAATAAAACTACCATAATACTGCCCCCTATGTACAAGAATATAACTACTATAATACTGCCCCTTATGTACAAGACTATAACTACTATAATACTGCCTCCTGTGTACAAGAATATAACTACTATAATACTGCTCCTATGTACAAGAATATAACTACTATAATACTGCCCCCTATGTACAAGGATATAACTACTATAATACTGCCTCCTATGTACAAGAATATAGCTACTATAATACAGCCCCCTATGTACAAGAATATAACTACTATAATACTGCTTCTATGTACAAGAATATAACTACTATAATACTGCTCCTATGTACAAGAATATAACTACTATAATACTGCCCCCTATGTACAAGAATATAACTACTATAATACTGCTCCTATGTACAAGAATATAACTACTATAATACTGCTCCTATGTACAAGAATATAACTACTATAATACTGCCCCCTATGTACAAGAATATAACTCCTATAATACTGCCCCTTATGTACAAGACTATAACTACTATAATACTGCCCCCTATGTACAAGAATATAACTACTATAATACTGCCCCCTATGTGCAAGAATATAACTACTATAATACTGTCCACTATGTACAAGAATATAACTACTATAATACTGCCCCCTATGTACAAGACTATAACTACTATAATACTGCCCCCTATGTACAAGAATATAACTACTATAATACTGCCCTCTATGTACAAGACTATAACTACTATAATACTGCCCCCTATGTACAAGAATATAACTACTATAATACTGCCCTCTATGTACAAGAATATAACTACTATAATACTGCCCCCTATGTACAAGAATATAACTACTATAATACTGCCCCTATGTACAAGAATATAACTACTATAATACTGCCTCCTGTGACAAGAATATAACTACTATAATACTGCCCCTACGTACAAGAATATAACTACTATAATACTGCCCCTATGTACAAGAATATAACTACTATAATACTGCCCCCTATGTACAAGAATATAACTACTATAATACTGCCCCCTATGTACAAGAATATAACTACTATAATACTGCCCCTATGTACAAGAATATAACTACTATAATACTGCTCCTGTGTACAAGAATATAACTACTATAATACTGCTCCCTATGTACAAGAATATAACTACTATAATACTGCCCCTATGTACAAGAATATAACTACTATAATACTGCCCCCTATGTACAAGAATATAACTACTATAATAATGCTCCCTATGTACAAGAATATAACTACTATAATACTGCCCCCTATGTACAAGAATATAACTACTATAATACTGTCCCCTATGTACAAGAATATAACTACTATAATAATGCTCCCTATGTACAAGAATATAACTACTATAATACTGCCCCTATGTACAAGAATATAACTACTATAATACTGCCCCCTATGTACAAGAATATAACTACTATAATAATGCTCCCTATGTACAAGAATATAACTACTATAATACTGCCCCCTATGTACAAGAATATAACTACTATAATACTGCCCCCTATATACAAGAATATAACTACTATAATACTGCCCCCTATGTACAAGAATATAACTACTATAATACTGCCCTATATGTACAAGAATATAACTACTATAATACAGCCCCCTATGTACAAGAATATAACTACTATAATACTGCCCCCTATGTACAAGAATATAACTACTATAATACTGCCCCTATGTACAAGAATATAACTACTATAATACTGCCTCCTGTGACAAGAATATAACTACTATAATACTGCCCCTACGTACAAGAATATAACTACTATAATACTGCCCCTATGTACAAGAATATAACTACTATAATACTGCCTCCTGTGACAAGAATATAACTACTATAATACTGCCCCTACGTACAAGAATATAACTACTATAATACTGCCCCTATGTACAAGAATATAACTACTATAATACTGCCCCCTATGTACAAGAATATAACTACTATAATACTGCCCCCTATGTACAAGAATATAACTACTATAATACTGTCCCCTATGTACAAGAATATAACTACTATAATACTGCCCCTATGTACAAGAATATAACTACTATAATACTGCCCCCTATGTACAAGAATATAACTACTATAATAATGCTCCCTATGTACAAGAATATCACTACTATAATACTGCCCCCTATGTGCAAGAATATAACTACTATAATACTGTCCACTATGTACAAGAATATAACTACTATAATACTGCCCCCTATGTACAAGACTATAACTACTATAATACTGCCCCCTATGTACAAGAATATAACTACTATAATACTGCCCTCTATGTACAAGACTATAACTACTATAATACTGCCCCCTATGTACAAGAATATAACTACTATAATACTGCCCTCTATGTACAAGAATATAACTACTATAATACTGCCCCCTATGTACAAGAATATAACTACTATAATACTGCCCCTATGTACAAGAATATAACTACTATAATACTGCCTCCTGTGACAAGAATATAACTACTATAATACTGCCCCTACGTACAAGAATATAACTACTATAATACTGCCCCTATGTACAAGAATATAACTACTATAATACTGCCCCCTATGTACAAGAATATAACTACTATAATACTGCCCCCTATGTACAAGAATATAACTACTATAATACTGCCCCTATGTACAAGAATATAACTACTATAATACTGCTCCTGTGTACAAGAATATAACTACTATAATACTGCTCCCTATGTACAAGAATATAACTACTATAATACTGCCCCTATGTACAAGAATATAACTACTATAATACTGCCCCCTATGTACAAGAATATAACTACTATAATAATGCTCCCTATGTACAAGAATATAACTACTATAATACTGCCCCCTATGTACAAGAATATAACTACTATAATACTGTCCCCTATGTACAAGAATATAACTACTATAATAATGCTCCCTATGTACAAGAATATAACTACTATAATACTGCCCCTATGTACAAGAATATAACTACTATAATACTGCCCCCTATGTACAAGAATATAACTACTATAATAATGCTCCCTATGTACAAGAATATAACTACTATAATACTGCCCCCTATGTACAAGAATATAACTACTATAATACTGCCCCCTATATACAAGAATATAACTACTATAATACTGCCCCCTATGTACAAGAATATAACTACTATAATACTGCCCTATATGTACAAGAATATAACTACTATAATACAGCCCCCTATGTACAAGAATATAACTACTATAATACTGCCCCCTATGTACAAGAATATAACTACTATAATACTGCCCCTATGTACAAGAATATAACTACTATAATACTGCCTCCTGTGACAAGAATATAACTACTATAATACTGCCCCTACGTACAAGAATATAACTACTATAATACTGCCCCTATGTACAAGAATATAACTACTATAATACTGCCTCCTGTGACAAGAATATAACTACTATAATACTGCCCCTACGTACAAGAATATAACTACTATAATACTGCCCCTATGTACAAGAATATAACTACTATAATACTGCCCCCTATGTACAAGAATATAACTACTATAATACTGCCCCCTATGTACAAGAATATAACTACTATAATACTGTCCCCTATGTACAAGAATATAACTACTATAATACTGCCCCTATGTACAAGAATATAACTACTATAATACTGCCCCCTATGTACAAGAATATAACTACTATAATAATGCTCCCTATGTACAAGAATATCACTACTATAATACTGCCCCCTATGTACAAGAATATAACTACTATAATACTGCCCCCTATATACAAGAATATAACTACTATAATACTGCCTGCTGTGTACAAGAGTATAACTACTATAATACTGCCCCCTATGTACAAGAATATAACTACTATAATACAGCCCCCTATGTACAAGAATATAACTACTATAATACTGCCTCCTATGTACAGGAATATAACTACTATAATACTGCCCCCTATGTACAAGAATATAACTACTATAATACTGCTCCTATGTACAAGAATATAACTACTATAATACTGCCCCCTATGTACAAGAATATAACTACTATAATACTGCTCCCTATGTACAAGAATATAACTACTATAATGCTGCCTCCTATGTACAAGAATATAACTACTATAATACTGTCTCCTATGTACAAGAATATAACTACTATAATACTGCTCCCTATGTACAAGAATATAACTACTATAATACTGCTCCCTATGTACAAGAATATAACTACTATAATACTGCCCCCTATGTACAAGAATATAACTACTATAATATTGCTCCCTATGTACAAGAATATAACTACTATAATACTGCTCCCTATGTACAAGAATATAACTACTATAATACTGCCCCCTATGTACAAGAATATAACTACTATAATACTGCTCCTATGTACAAGTATATAACTACTATAATACTGCCCCCTATGTACAAGAATATAACTACTATAATACTGCTCCCTATGTACAAGAATATAACTACTATAATACTGCTCCCTATGTACAAGAATATAACTACTATAATACTGCCCCCTATGTACAAGAATATAACTACTATAATACTGCTCCTATGTACAAGAATATAACTACTATAATACTGCCCCCTATGTACAAGAATATAACTACTATAATACAGCCCCCTATGTACAAGAATATAACTACTATAATACTGCCTCCTATGTACAAGAATATAACTACTATAATACTGCTCCTATGTACAAGAATATAACTACTATAATACTGTCCCCTATGTACAAGAATATAACTACTATAATACTGCCCCTATGTACAAGAATATAACTACTATAATACTGCCCCCTATGTACAAGAATATACCTACTATAATACTGTCCCCTATGTACAAGAATATAACTACTATAATACTGCCCCTATGTACAAGAATATAACTACTATAATACTGTCCCCTATGTACAAGAATATAACTACTATAATACTGCCCCTATGTACAAGAATATAACTACTATAATACTGCCCCTATGTACAAGAATATAACTACTATAATACTGCCCCTATGTACAAGAATATAACTACTATAATACTGCCCCTATGTACAAGAATATACCTACTATAATACTGCCCCCTATGTACAAGAATATAACTACTATAATATTGCTCCCTATGTACAAGAATATAACTACTATAATACTGCTCCCTATGTACAAGAATATAACTACTATAATACTGCCCCTATGTACAAGAATATAACTACTATAATACTGCCCCTATGTACAAGAATATAACTACTATAATACTGCCTCCTATGTACAAGAATATAACTACTATAATACTGCCTCCTATGTACAAGAATATAACTACTATAATACTGCCTCCTATGTACAAGAATATAACTACTATAATACTGCCCCCTATGTACAAGAATATAACTACTATAATACTGCTCCCTATGTACAAGAATATAACTACTATAATACTGCCCCTATGTACAAGAATATAACTACTATAATACTGCCCCCTATGTACAAGAATATAACTACTATAATACTGCCCCCTATGTACAAGAATATAACTACTATAATACTGCCGTCTATGTACAAGAATATAACTACTATAATACTGCCCCTATGTACAAGAATATAACTACTATAATACTGCTCCCTATGTACAAGAATATAACTACTATAATACTGCCCCTATGTACAAGAATATAACTACTATAATACTGCCCCCTATGTACAAGAATATAACTACTATAATACTGCCCCCTATGTACAAGAATATAACTACTATAATACTGCCCCCTATGTACAAGAATATACGTATTATAATACTGCCCCCCTATGTACAAGAATATAACTACTATAAGGGCGCCCACCCACTGGCGTTTGCGATTTTCGTGCGTGAAAAACGCCGCGTTTTCGCGGCGTTTTCGCGGCTTTTCCATTGACTTTCATGGGTGCATTAGGAGAAAAATAAGGACACACATGCAACTGACAGTTCCTATGTTAAAAAACGCAACGCAACGCAAAACGCCAGTGGACAGGAACACATGTTATCTCTATGCCTGTGCAGGAAAAACGCAAAACGCAAACGCAGGAAAAAAAACGCCAGTGGGTGGGCGCCCTAATACTGCCTCCTGTGTACAAGAGTATAACTGCTAACAGTGAGTGCAGCTCTGGAGTATAATGCAGGATGTCTTCCTGCCTCTCACTCTGTATGTGTCAGTCTTCACTGTCAGTGGGCATGCTATTCATTGATCCGGGGGTGCAGGCCTTCCTTGTGGAGCTGATGATGTAGTAACACTCCAGTAACATTATTATTGGCTTGAAGTTTGTTGAAACTTTTCTCCTAGTTCTGCACTAATCTTCCTCGCTGGGCTTCTCAGGTTGATGCGGGGTTAACCCCTTCTGTGCCAGGCAGGGTGTTTGAGGAGGAGTGTATGTCGTGTGGTTGTCCTCTGGGCGTGATGCTAAGGACACCGCCATCTCACTGATCATACCGGTAATGGCCTGTGACTGACTCTCTAGGACTACTTTGGGGATAGCCCAATTCTCGCCTTTGGAAATGCGCTTGTAAAATAGAGCTCCGGTGAGAGCGCGGTGCCATCCCCGCCGTGATTCATGGCACGATGGCGCCACTATTTCATTTATATAGGTGACTTTAGTGCCTTGTCTGTGTGAATTAGGGAGCCGTGCACTCAACCTTCTGTGCGTCCTTCAAAACTTCCCACTTTCTTCCTGCGCCACTCAGAACTGTGACATCTGCCCCTCACACAGAGCACGCCATGTAGGGGGCGCTGCAGCAGCTGTGACCTCTGCCCCCGCATACATAGCACGCCATATAGGGGGCGCTGCAGCAGCTGTGACCTCTGCCCCCGCATACATAGCATGCCATATAGGGGGCGCTGCAGCAGCTGTGACCTCTGCCCCCGCATACATAGCATGCCATATAGGGGGCGCTGCAGCAGCTGTGACCTCTATCCCCCATAGAGCATGCCATGTAGGGGGCTTTGCAGCAGCTGTGACCTCTGCCCCCCGCATACATAGCATGCCATGTAGGGGGCACTGCAGCAGCTGTGACCTCTGCCCCCGTAGAGCATGAAATGTAGGGGGTGCTGCAGCAGCTGTGACTTCTATCCCCTATAAAGCATGCCATGTAGGGGGCTCTGCAGCAGCTGTGACCTTTGTCCCCCACATAGCATGCCATGTAGGGGGCGCTGCAGCAGCTGTGACCTCTATCCCCCACATAGCATGCCATGTAGGGGGCTCTGCAGTAGCTGTAACCTCTATCCCCCATAGAGCATGACATGTAGGGGGCGCTGCAGCAGCTGTAACCTCTATCCCCCATAGAGCATGACATGTAGGGGGCGCTGCAGCAGCTGTAACCTCTATCCCCCATAGAGCATGACATGTAGGGGGTGCTGCAGCAGTTGTAACCTCTATCCCCCATAGAGCATGACATGTAGGGGGCGCTGCAGCAGCTGTAACCTCTATCCCCCATAGAGCATGACATGTAGGGGGCGCTGCAACAGCTGTAACCTCTATCCCCCATAGAGCATGACATGTAGGGGGCGCTGCAGCAGCTGTAACCTCTATCCCCCATAGAGCATGACATGTAGGGGGCGCTGCAGCAGCTGTAACCTCTATCCCCCATAGAGCATGACATGTAGGGGGCGCTGCAGCAGCTGTAACCTCTATCCCCCATAGAGCATGACATGTAGAGGGCGCTGCAGCAGCTGTAACCTCTATCCCCCATAGAGCATGACATGTAGGGGGCGCTGCAGCAGCTGTGACCTCTATCCCCCACATAGCATGACATGTAGGGGGCGCTGCAGCAGCTGTAACCTCTATCCCCCATAGAGCATGACATGTAGGGGGCGCTGCAGCAGCTGTAACCTCTATCCCCCATAGAGCATGACATGTAGGGGGCGCTGCAGCAGCTGTAACCTCTATCCCCCATAGAGCATGACATGTAGGGGGCGCTGCAGCAGCTGTAACCTCTATCCCCCATAGAGCATGACATGTAGGGGGCGCTGCAGCAGCTGTAACCTCTATCCCCCATAGTAACATAGTAACATAGTATGTAAGGCCGAATGAAGACATTGTCCATCTAGTCCAGCCTGTCTATCCTCCTGTGTTGATCCAGAGGAAGGCAAAAAACCCCAAGGTCAGAAGTCAATTAGCCCTTTTGGGGAAAAAATTCCTTCCCGACTCCCTAATGGCAATCAGACTGTTCCCTGGATCAACCCCTAATAGTTCCTACCTGCCTGTATACCCGGATTGACACTTAACCTAATATTTATATCCTGTAATATCCTTCTCCAGAAAGACATCAAGTCCCCTTTTAAACTCCTCTATGGATCCTGCCATCACCACTTCCTCCGGCAGAGAGTTCCACAGTCTAACTGCTCTTACAGTAAAGAACCCCCTTCTATGTTGGTGATGAAACCTACTTTCCTCTAATCGTAGCGGATGTCCTCTTGTTACCGTCGTGGTCCTTGGTGTAAACAGATTATGGCAGAGATCCTTGTATCGTCCCCTCATGGATTTATACATAGTTATTTGGTCGCCTCTTAACCTTCTTTTTTCTAGAGTAAATAGTCCCAATTTGGATAGCCTCTCTGGGTATTCCAGTCCCGTCATTCCATGTATTAGTTTAGTCGCCCTTCTTTGAACCCCCTCAAGCACTGTGACATCTTTCCTGAGCACCGGTGTCCAGAATTGTACGCAGTATTCCATGTGAGGCCTGACAAGTGCCTTATATAGTGGGGGGATAATGTTCTCGTCCTTCACCCCTATACCTCTTTTAATGCACCCCAAGACTTTATTTGCCT
The DNA here is from genome assembly GCF_035609145.1 of Eleutherodactylus coqui. NCBI lineage: Eukaryota > Metazoa > Chordata > Amphibia > Anura > Eleutherodactylidae > Eleutherodactylus > Eleutherodactylus coqui. The sequence goes on along the minus strand of NC_089840.1, from coordinate 302,017,373 downwards.
TTGCAGTGGCTGACTGGCATTGGTTACTCCAGTTTAGTCTATTATCCACTAGTACCCCCAGATCCTTTTCCATATTACTTTTCCCTAACAGTACCCCATTAAGTGAATATTGGTGACATCCGTTTCTCCTGCCCATGTGCATAGTCTTACATTTTTCAACATTGAACTTCATTTGCCATTTTTCTGCCCAAGCCCCCAGCTTGTCCAGGTCCGTTTGTAGCCGCACATTGTCCTCCGTTGCATTAATTATATTGTATAATTTTGTGTCATCTGCAAATATTGATATTTTGCTGTGCAGCCCCTCTATCAGGTCATTGATAAATATGTTGAACAGAGTGGGGCCTAATACTGAACCCTGTGGCACCCCTATAGCGACTGTGGTCCAATCAGAGTACGAACCATTTATTACCACCCTCTGCTTTCTATCATTGAGCCAATTTTTTACCCACTTACACACGTTTTCGCCCAGTCCGAGCTGCCTCATTTTGTATATTAGCCTATTATGAGGCACGGTGTCAAAGGCTTTAGAGAAGTCCAGATATACAAGATCAATAGATTCTCCCTGGTCCAGCTTAGAGCTTACTTCATCGTAGAAGCTGATCAGATTTGTCTGACATGAGCGACCCTTCATGAATCCATGTTGGTGAGGAGTTATTCCCTTAATCTCCTTGAGGTACTCATTGATGGCGTCTCTCAGAATCCCCTCGAAAATTTTTCCCGTTACTGAAGTGAGACTTACTGGCCTGTAGTTACCAGGCTCACTTTTGCTCCCTTTTTTGTAAATTGGGACCACGTTGGCAATGCGCCAGTCCAATGGTACTACTCCGGTCTTAATAGTGTCTAGAAATATTAGGTATAGCGGCCTAGCTATCTCGTCACTTAGTTCCTTTAGTATCCTTGGGTGTATTCCATCTGGGCCCGGTGATTTATCAATTTTAGTTTTCTTTAGACGCTTCCGCACCTCCTCCTGCGTTAGGTATGAGATATTTTGTGAGGGGTTCGTTTTATTCCCCTGCATCTCGTGTGGCATTTCCTTTTCTTTGGTGAACACACTTGAGAAGAAACTGTTTAGTAGATTTGCTTTCCCTTCGTCATCATCAATGATTTCTCCTGCATTGTTTTTTAAAGGGCCAGCGCTCTCCCTGCAAATCCTTTTGCTGTTAATATAGTTGAAAAATAGCTTCGGGTTGTTTTTGCTCTCTTTAGCGATCAGTCTTTCTGCTTCCTCCTTGGCAGTTTTGATCTTATCTTTGCATATTTTGTTTTTTTCCCTGTATGATTTTAGCGCTTCTTCGCTGCCTTGTTGCTTTAGTAGTTTGAACGCTTTCTTCTTTTCGTTTATTGCCCCTCGTACCGTCTTGTCGAGCCACATTGGTTTCCTTTTAGTTGAGATTCTTTTATTTTTAAAGGGAATGAACTGCTCACATGAGGCGATTAGGATCCTTTTGAACTTTTCCCATTTGTCCTCCGTACTGATATTTTTGAGGATGTTGTCCCATTTAATGTTACCGATAGTAGTTCTAAGCTCATCAAATTTTGCTTTACTAAAGTTTAGTTTATTTGTCGCTCCCTGATAAGGCTTCCTATTGATTGACAGCTGGAAGTTGATTATATTGTGGTCGCTGTTCCCCAAGTGTCCCTCTACCTGCACCCCCTTTATACGTTCCGGTTTGTTAGTTAGTACTAAGTCCAGAGTGGCCCTCCCTCTTGTTGGTTCCTGCACAAGTTGGTTCAGGTAATTGTCTTTAATTACTCTCAAGAACTTATCACCCCTGTGAGATTTGCAGGTTTCGTTCTCCCATGTTATATCTGGGTAATTAAAGTCCCCCATGATAATTACTTCGTTTCGTTTTGACACCTCTTCTATCTGCCTTAGTAGTAAGTCTTCAGTTTCTTCTGTTGCTTTTGGTGGTCTATAGAAGACCCCTATCAGGATTTTGTTATTTTTTCCTCCCTGTATTTCTACCCACAGAGATTCCACCTGTTCGTCTCCTACCCCTATATCCTCCCGTAGCCTCGGCTTCAAGTTCGATTTGACGTACAGACATACCCCTCCCCCTTTCTGGTTCCTTCGGTCTCTTCTGAAGAGATTGTACCCCTGCAAATTCACCGCCCAATCGCACTTATCATCAAGCCATGTTTCCGTAATTCCGACTATATCATAGAGCATGACATGTAGGGGGTGCTGCAGCAGCTGTAACCTCTATCCCCCATAGAGCATGACATGTAGGGGGCGCTGCAGCGCACGCTCATGGTGTCTGCCTGTATTTGGTTGCTTTAAAAACAGGGTTTTAGGATTTTTTTGCAGAGATCTAAGTTTGTGTGCCGAGGCGGAGCGTGAAGTTTTGTGGCCCCGTGTCCCAGGACCCCCAGCTCTGCTGCCTGCGTGCTCCCATGGTACATCAGAGTGTCTCCGCCACCCCTGAGTCTTCCACTCTACTTTGTGTTCCTTTTCCTCATTGTTTCCAGACTTAGAGCGGCGCTGTTTCCGTTTTCTCCATGGGCGGCGCTCTGCGAGGGTTTTATGCTGTAGTTTTATTGGTCATTTTAAACTCGGTTTTATATATATTTTTACAGCATTTGCTGCAGTGCGTTCACTTTATTGTAGGGGGCGTTGCAGACACGATACCAAATATGTTATTAAAAAAAAAGTTTAGACTTCTTAGACAGGGGGGGGGGGTTGGGGGAGAGTGCGCAAAACGTTTTTTTTTTTGTTACAATTTTTATGTCCCTTGTAGGGCTGTAGTTCACACGATGGCCTGCAGGGGGCGTGGAATCAGGCATATAGCTGTTGGGCGCTGGAGGAGATAAAGCCTGCAGGAGGGACATGAGGACTGCAGGCTCGAGGTCCGGTGCGGACCAGTAAAGGCCGAGTCTGACAGGGAGGACGCCCCCAGACTCACCCTGCCGCTGTGATAAAGGGTCTTGTTGGGGACGGTGTCAAACTGAAATTAAAGGCTGGTGAGCCCAGGATTTCCTAAGGATACGGTCTGGAAGTGACGTTCTTCATGTGCTGGCACCCATATTGTGGAGAAATATTGCGGTCCAGGAAAGATTAACCCCTGAGTTACCACACCCTGAGGGGGACTTGAACCGGCAATGCCACGATTACTCTGATAATACACTGTAGTACCTGTAGCATCATAGCTTACAGTGGCAATCTTAGGCCTTGGCAGGACTGGATGACATTATCTGGCATTTGGTTTCCCTGGCAACTAATTGGCCCTCCGCATGGTGGAGGGCAGATGACGTCACAGATGGCGCGTGCTCCATCTGTAAACCCTTTACAATCAACATGGATCGCAGCATGTAAAGGATTACCAGCGGGGATCACTGTCATCACTGATACCTGCTCCAGCAGTGGGAGGCCGGCTGTTACCTCTGCAGATGGCACAAACTCGGCTTCTGAGCCTGCGCCATCCACTGAATGTAAGTTTATGTCCTGCTACGTGAAGTAACATGCGCCCAGGACGTAAACTTACATTCTCTAGTGTTAGGGGGTACTGCGTCCTAACCGGACGTGCGCCGTACAAAAAAAAAAAAAAGTGAGCACAACTGTGCGTAACACAACCAAAAGGCACGACCGTGCAACATCAATACAACAGGAAGCTAGGGGAAACCCTGTCCCTGTAAACCCCAACCCTGGTAGAGACCCTGGGAGAGACCCTGCCTAATCGGCAGGCCGACCGCTCTGATGAGTGCGAGCCCACACACGTGCCTAGGCCAGTAGCAAATCCCAAGCAGGGAGCCCTGAACACAGAAAACAGTACATGGTAACAGGCAGGGTACTGAGCTGGTGCAATAGTCTGTAGCTGGGAAGGCGCTCCAGAGACCGGCAAGCCAGGAGCAACCAGAACTGAGCAGCACTGAGGTCACAGCACAGATTATATATAGAGCAGGGCCACCCAGAGACAGGCGAGGACTGACATCACCCGTCACCACGCCCCTCAGCCCCAGGAAAGGCAGAGATACTGCTAAAAGCTGGTTCGGCCTGAAAGCAAGGTGAAGACCCCAGAACAGCTGCAACAAGGGGTTAATAAACGCAGGCGTCGCGTCTTAGGGAGGCTCACATAATAGGCGGTGAATGGAGTCAATGGAAGTCCATTGATTTGCATTGATCCGCTCACACTGGTGTTTATACTGTACATTGAGCAGCATGTTCTATTTCACTGCGTATCACCAGCGATTGGGCCTCTCTATGAGCGCGTAATAAACGCTGCACAAACACAGTTACACTATGGGAAGCGTTTATACGTAACACGGCTAAGCGACAAAGCGGGAGATTCAAAAGAAAGAAACGAGTCAGACTGCAGATGAGGGTGTGCGCGAGATACAGACAGAGTGCCCGAGATACTTGTGTGAGATACCGACAGCGTGCGCGAGATATCGACAGTGTGCCTGAGATACGTAAGATACCGACAGTGTGCGCGAGATACAGACAGAGTGCCCGAGATACTTGTGTGAGATACCGACAGCGTGCGCGAGATACGTAAGATACTGACAGTGTGCGCGAGATACAGAGTGCCCGAGATACTTGTGTGAGATACCGACAGCGTGCGCGAGATACAGACAGAGTGCCCGAGATACTTGTGTGAGATACCGACAGCGTGCGCGAGATATCGACAGTGTGCCTGAGATACATAAGATACTGACAGTGTGCGCGAGATACAGACAGAGTGCCCGAGATACTTGTGTGAGATACCGACAGCGTGCGCGAGATATCGACAGTGCCTGAGATACGTAAGATACAGACAGTGTGCGCGAGATACTGACAGCATGCGCAAGATATTGACAGTGTGCCTGAGATACGTAAGCTACCGACAGTGTGTGCGAGATACTGACAGCATGCGCGAGATATCAACAGTGTGTGCTAGATACCGACAGCGTGCCTGCGATACCGACAGCATGCTCGAGTTACTTGCATGAGATACCGTCAGTGTGCGTGAGATACTGACGGCATGCGCGAGATAACGACAGTGTGCCTGAAATACCTAAGATACCGACAGCGCGACAGCGGTACCGACAGCATGCTCGAGTTACTTGCATGAGATACTGACAGCGTGCGCGAGATATCGACAGTGTGCCTGAAATACCTAAGATACCGACAGCGCGCCAGCGATACCGACAGCATGCTCGAGTTACTTGCATGAGATACTGACAGCGTGCGCGAGATATCGACAGTGTGCCTGAAATACCTAAGATACCGACAGTGTGTGCGAAATACTGACAGCGCGCCAGCGATACCGACAGCATGCGCGAGATACCGACAGTGTGCACGATATACCGACAGCGTGCCTGCGATACCGACAGCATGCTCGAGTTACTTGCATGAGATACCGTCAGTGTGTGTGAGATACTGACAGCATGAGCGAGATAACGACAGTGTGCCTGAAATACCTAAGATACCGCCAGCGATACCGACAGCATGCTCGCGTTACTTGCATGAGATACTGACAGCGTGCGCGAGATATCGACAGTGTGCCTGAGATACGTAAGATACCGACAGTGTGCGCGAGATACCGACAGCTGGCCTGAGATAACGACAGTGTGCCTGAAATACCTAAGATACCGACAGTGTGTGCGAGATACTGACAGCGTGCCAGCGATACTGACAGCATGCTCGAGTTACTTGCATGAGATACTGACAGCGTGCGCGAGATTCTTGCACAAGTTAGTGACAGTTTGCGCGAGATACCAACGATGGGCCCAAGATACATGTGTATAAGTTACCAACAGTGGGCTCAAATTACTGGCAGAGTGTGCAAGATACGTTCATGAGATAGCAACAGCGTTCGTGAGACGCTTGTGCGAGATACCGACAGCATGCGTGAGATATCGACAGTGTGCCCGAGATACATGTGTGTAAGATACTGACAGTGTGCGCAAGATAATGACAGCGTGCACGAGATACAGCCAGTGTGCCTGAGATACATGTGTAAGAAACCTGCAGTGTTCGCAAGATACTTGCGTGAGATACTGACAGTTTGTGCAAGATACCAGTGAGCGTGAGATGTGTGTAAGATACTGACAGTGTGCGCAAGATACCAACAGTGTTCGCGAGATACTGACAGTGTTCCTGAGATTCTTGCGCGAGTTACTGACAGTGTCCACGAGATACTTACGTGAGATACCAACGGTGTGCCCAAGATACATATGTGTAAGATACCAACAATGGGCTCGAGATACCGACAGCGTGTGCAAGATACGTGCGTTAGATACCAACAGCGTTCGTGAGACACTTGTGTGAGATACCCACAGTGTGCCCAAGAAACATGTGTGTAAGATAATGACAGCATGCGAGAGATGCAGCCAGTGTGCGCAAGATACTTGCGTGAGATATCAACAGTGTGCGTGAGATATTTGCATGAGATATCAACAGTGTGCGTGAGATACTTGAGTGAGATACCGACAGTGTGCATGAAATACTGACAGCGTGCACAAGATACTTGCGTGAGATACCGACGGTGTGCCCGAGATACATGTGTGTAAGATGCCAACAGTGTGCTTGAGATACCGACAGCGTGTGCAAGATACGTGCGTGAGATATCGATAGCATGCATGAGATACACGCGTAAGATATTTACAGTGTGCGTGAAATACTGATAGTGGGCATGAGATACCGATACCGTGTGTAAAATACGTGTGCGAGATACTGATAGCGTGAGATACCCACAGTGTGCCCGAGATATGTGTGTAAGTTACCGACAGTGTGTGCCGGATACTTGCGTGAGATACCGACGGTGTGCCCGAGATACGTGTGTGTAAGATGCCAACAGTGTGCTTGAGATACCGACAGCGTGTGCAAGATACGTGCGTGAGATATTGACAGCATACATGAGATACCTGTGTGTAAGATACCGACAGCGTGTGTGGAATACTGACAGTGGGCCCAAGATAACAGCAGCGCGTGCAAAATATGTGTGCGAGATACTGACAGCATGTGCGAGATACGCTGATACAAACAGTGAAAAATGGCTGCCATACAGGGCGCTCACACAGTTGCCCATCTTATACTGATTCACAGAGCACATCAGGTTGCTATGAATGCATATGTTAAAACAGTCACATGTTCAAAACCAGCCAATCCCCGATCAGTATAATTAGACACAGGGGCGGAGCCTGAAGGAAACATAGTAGGAAATGATTATATCTAGGTTATTTAATAGGGCAGAAGCGTCCGTGTTCTGGTACCGTCCATTGCAGAGCCAAAATTCAACAGCTACAGCGAAACAAGAGCCGCGCCCGTCCTGTGATGCGTCCTTTAAATATAAAATGGCATCATCAGGACGGGGGACACGATCTCCCAAATACAAATCAGCGGGACACGAAGTGTAAGCGGGTTTGGTGCCGTTCATATCGGACCAAGGACAACAACTGCAAGGACTTTGTAAGTTCTCCCTGTCCGCAGGGTCTTCACAGGACAGGAGGGGGCTTACTGATCAAGGGGGTCTCACCGCTGAGGGCCCTGCCAGTCCTGAGAATGTGGCTCCCGTGTCCCCTGACCCCTCACTGCGGGGTTACTGCCCCCCACAGGGAGGAGAAGACTGGATGCAGTGCTGGTCATTCTAGGACACCAGCGCTCCATTCACGTTCAGCGGGCCTCTGAGCGCCGCGCACTCCGGTATTCCCGTCGGCCCCAGTGAAATGAGGGCGCACTCAGCTAGCACGCCATTCACAGTCACTGCCGGGCAGAGGAGATCGGCACACGGGAGTCCCATTCTGGAGATCGGCAGGGGATTCAGCGGTGAGACCCACATGACCAGTAAGTCAGCCGCCGTCCTGTGGAGCATCCTGGTAATAATCCTCATTGGTGGCAGAGTAGTAAGCATGGCGGCCCCTGCGGTCAGCATTGGCCGTGGACGACTGCTAACGATCCATGAGCGGCACGGCTGAGCACATAGCTGACTGCCGGGGGTCTCCGCTGGACGTCATATCGATGAATTGTCCCCCACCGGCCGTTCCTGGTGACAGATCCTGCCATAATACTACTGATCAGCTGTCCTGAGATGGAACTGCATGCCGGCGCTCCTGCTGGATATCTGCACCCATCTCTCCGGCCGTCTGTTTATATTCTGTGCAGTGGTCACATGACCGCTGCAGCCAATAGCAGACCTGACATCCTGTAAACATGTGACCTGTTTACCAGATGTCCCCGCCAGAAGCCCTGATGACCTCCCAGGTCACATACCGCTCCGGGGCTACGGTAAGTATATTAAATATAGCTTGGTGTGGGAGGCCGAGGCGTAACTGGAGCTCCGGGGCCCCAATACAAAACCAGTGACGGGGCCCCCAACGATAATGCTTTATTCATAGTACTGGGCTCCCTATGTGGAGGAGGCCTTATGGGCCCCCTAAGGCTCCTGGGCCCAACCGCATCCCCTATAGTTAGGCCAGTGATGGGAGGGGCTTAATTGATTAAAAACAGAAAAGTTGGACAACTCCTTTAAAGTCAATGGCGTTGAGCTGTAATAGCGCACACACTCTTTGGGCAGGGGGGGCGCTGTGTTCTCCTTTGGCTTCCAGATTCCTTATTATGAAGCTTAATTTTGGCTACACAATCAACAATCAAAGAGATTGTGGCTGGCAAGGAGGCGACGGAGGAGGAGGTGGAGGAGGAGGCGATGGAGGTGGCGGAGGAGGGAACGGAGGCGGCGGAGGAGGAGAGGACGGAGACGGCGGCGGCGGAGGCGGGGTTGTTACAATCCATTATGTATAATAAGCCGTCTAGGAGGATCCGTTCATATAATCTCTTGTATCCTGGAGGGGGCGCTCTCACTCTTCTCAGATCGTGGCGTCACATCCCCAGAGGAGCATTTGTGGCATCACGGCCTGACGGTCGGGTCACGGATTTCTGGTTTTAGAAAGGAAAGTTCTGTAATCAAGAAGGGAATTAAATGAGTTCCAGTCTTATGTAAATGAAGCTTAAAGGGGCAGTACCAAGATATGACCCCCACCCCCGCAGGTTACTGAATATATGTCTGATCGGTGGGGGTCCAACTGCCCTCATCCCAACTAAACACTATAATTTTGGTGCAACTGCCAAAAGTGTGACCTTTAGAAGGTTTATTTCTTTCTCATCTCCTTCTCTCCCTCCACTGACCCCCCACCCCCTCTCTCTTCCCTCCCTCTCCCCCCCTCTCTCTCATCTCTCCCCGTCCCTGCACTGAACCCCCCCCCCTCTCAGGTCTCTCTTCCCACCTTTCTCTCTCCCCTGCCCCTGACTCTCTCTCCCCACCCTATCCCCCCTTTCTCTCCCCCTCTCTCTCTCTGTGCCCCTCTCTCCCCAACCCATCCCTCTTTCTCTCCCCTTCTCTTCCGTCCCCCATCTCTATCTCTCCCCCTCCCGCCCCCCCTCCCTCTTTCCCCACCCCATCCCTGCCTTCTCTCCTGTCCCCCCTCTTTCTTGCCCCCTCTCTCCTGCCCCCCCTCCCTCTCTCCCGTCCCCCCTCCCTCTCTCTCCCCACTCTGTCCCCCCTCTTTCTCTCTCCCCACCCCGTCCCTGCCTTCTCTCCTGTCCCCCCTCCCTCTCTCTCTCCTCACTCCGTCCCCCCTCCTTCTCTCCTCAACCCTTCCCTGCCTTCTCTCCCCTTCTCTCCTGTCCCCCCTCTTTCTATCCCCCTCTCTCCTGCCCCCCCTTCCCTCTCTCTCTCTCCCGTCCCCCTCCCTCCCCCCTTCTCTCCCGTCCCCCTCCTTCTCTCCCCACCCTGTCCCTGCCTTCTCTCCTGTCCCCCCTCTTTCTATCCCCCTCTTTCCCGTCCCCCCTCCTTCTCTCCCCACCCTGCCCCTGCCTTCTCTCCTGTCCCCCCTCTTTCTATCCCCCTCTCTCCCGTCCCCCCTCCTTCTCTCCCCACCCTGTCCCTGCCTTCTCTCCTGTCCCCCCTCTTTCTATCCCCCTCTCTTCCGTCCCCCCTCCTTCTCTCCCCACCCTGTCCCTGCCTTCTCTCCTGTCCCCCCTCTTTCTATCCCCCTCTCTCCTGTCCCCCCTCCTTCTCTCCCCACCCTGTCCCTGCCTTCTCTCCTGTCCCCCCTCTTTCTATCCCCCTCTTTCCCGTCCCCCCTCCTTCTCTCCCCACCCTGTCCCTGCCTTCTCTCCTGTCCCCCCCTCTTTCTATCCCCCTCTCTCCCGTCCCCCCTCCTTCTCTCCCCACCCTGCCCCTGCCTTCTCTCCTGTCCCCCCCCTCTTTCTATCCCCCTCTCTCCCGTCCCCCCTCCTTCTCTCCCCACCCTGTCCCTGCCTTCTCTCCTGTCCCCCCCCTCTTTCTATCCCCCTCTCTCCCGCCCCCCCTCCTTCTCTCCCCACCCTGTCCCCGCCTTCTCTCCTGTCCCCCCCTCTTTCTATTCCCCTCTCTCCCCCCCCCCCCATTCTCACCTGCATTGGGTTTCCCAGGAGCACACGTTGTGGACAATGTAGCTCAGAACGTGGCGGACAGTTTCTGGTTACTTGTGGATGATGGACGGATATTTCCTGGGGGGACTGTTGGGCTTTTGTGTCGCTCCCTCCGTTGCTTCAGTCAGTTGATGATGCCGCCAGCTCGCGGCCGCGGACTATTAATGGCTGCACGTCCCGTGGGAGAAGGGTCTTGGAGCTTTTCCTTCACCAGTCTGACTGGATTCCTGGAGACAAATATGCTAATAGATGTCACATCGCATCTCCGTCCGCGTGCGCTGCCCCCAGTGTCTCATGGTAATGCTGGGCATTGCGCCCGCAGCCACTTGCTGGGCAGTTTTATGTTTATATACTTTACATGGCCTTAACGTTAAAGCAACGAGACGCTTGAGAGCCTAAAGTGCGCATTTAAAGGGCCAGTAACGCGAGACCCGACACACTGGAGCCACGGACAGTAAGAAATGACCATCAGCACTTTACAGGCAGCCTCTACTTAACCTGAAGGAGCTGATAACAGGGAGCAATAGATTTTATTCACCTTAACAACAAATGCAACAAAAAATACTAATTCGAGCAGCGATGGATATTTAGTTGTATATCGTGCAGCAAAAAGTATTTGCCCCCTTTCAGATATCTCCTACTATGGCATTTTATATACTGAACAGTTTCTGCTCCGAGGGGCGACAGACATCCTGCTATTCTGGGAGAACACAAAGACCCCGCAGGCCTTCTCTGCACACAGTTAACCCCTTCATTGCACTCATGTTATCATTCCCCTCTTACAGTAGCCCACCAGGGATGTTATAAATCCTTTGCTACAGCAGTACCCTAGATCTCAAGGGATGTTACCATTAGCTCCTTCACTCCCCCAGATCACCAGGGGCGTTAGCTGCAGCGTTTTACGTATACACCCCTGGACAAGAGCCCTTAGACTACCAGTGATGTAGTAACAAACCCCTTCAGTTCAACAGATCACAAGAGTTATTTCCATTAACTCCTCCACTATCCTAGACCACCAGGGATGTTATCATTAGACCTTCATAGATGTTCTAATCAGCTCCTTTATTACACTAGCGCCCCTCAAGCTACCACAAGCCCCTTCAATACCCTAGCCTAGATCAAAAGGGATGTTACAATTAACTCTCTGACTGCCCCAGAGCACCAGTGATATTATATTTAATCTCTTCATAGCCCTAGAAGACCATTTGATTGCACTAGGTGTGTCATAAATCCTTTACTAACTTGGATGATCGAGTCTCAAACCCCTTCAGTAGCCCAGTTCCCAAGAGGAATTACTATAATTCCTTCACTACCCTAGGCCACCAGGGGTACTATAATGAACCGCTTTACTGCATTACACCCCCAAGGATGCAGCTCAGGATATAACTAGAGGATGCACTTCCTGTTATCAGAGAGCAGTGCATTATGGGAGTTCAAATTATAGACGCGGCTCAGACTATTCCCAAGGTCAGTCTCAGGTTTGTGAATGCAGCTCTGGATGTAACTGGAGAATAACCGGCTGTAAGTCATCGCAGCAGCAGACGAGTAAAAGAAAGTATTTGCAAAGTCACTTACATTTTATGGAGATGTAATGTGTGAATGTGGCGCTGCGAGGAGGGAGCGCAGACTTCTGGGTAATGCCATAACACAAATCTGTGAGCCCCTCGCAGCCCCGAGCCGCGGCACGCCGGAGCCGGAGCTCATCTTTTTGTTTGGTAATAGGATTTGTCAGCTAATCTATAATTTTTCATGCAGTCGGTGTCGTTATTCTTGTTTTCCCCGGAAACCTCGGCAATTCATTCCCTTTTTATGGCTGTATAGTGTGATCTAGTGGCAATCAATGGGCGCATGGCTTCTGGCCACGTGTCTGACAGAGGTGCGCTGCGAGCCGCCCGCATCCGCCGCACTCAGGGAACAGCTTCATGGAGAAGGAAAAGAGCTTGTAACTCCTCCGGGAGGACTGCGGCGACTGCACCATCCCTGCGGACTCCGGGGGTCCGGCAACCTGGCCGGGGGACACCAGATCAATGCAGGAAGCTTATGAATGTAAGGGATCCCTGCAATACCGCAGATCAGGCAGCAGAGGAGCCCTGTGCAAGGACGGTATATGGGGCCCTGTGCAAGGACGGTATACAGAGCCCTGTGCAAGGACGGTATACGGAGCCCTGTGCAAGGACGGTATACGGGGCCCTGTGCAAGGACGGTATACGGGGCCCCTGTGCAAGGACGGTATACGGGGCCCCTGTGCAAGGACGGTATACGGGGCCCCTGTGCAAGGACGGTATACGGGGCCCCTGTGCACGGACGGTATACGGGGCCCCTGTGCACGGACGGTATATGGAATCCGGTATATGGATATGTGGGCCCCTGTGTAAGGATGATATGTGGGCCCCTGTGTAAGGACGGTATACAGTGCCCCTTCTTCTGTGATAGCTCAGTTTATGTCTGTCTCGCAAGAAGTATTCCGTCTGTCTGCAGTGACCACTAAGGAGAGCTGACTGTCTATACAGTGAATGACCAGATCATCAGACCCCCATCTATAACCTGTTGTACCTCCTTTGGTGTTCAGAGCTGCAGCAAATCATGGCGTCCATCTACAGGAACCAGAGGACCCGGGTGCACCAAGAAATCCTTTCCCCCCACCATTACTGCACCTTCAGCAGCTGACAGGAAGGGGTCAGCGATTCATGCTGCTTGCCTCAAATTCTGCCCTCCCATCAGCACATAAATCTGGCTCCATCTGACCAGGAGATGTTTTCCCGCTGCTCAGTGATACAAGTTTTGAGCTCTTTTGCCCGCTGGAGTCTTCCTGTTTCTCTTAGACACAATGGCGCCTGAACTGGTCACCCGCTGTTATACCATCCGTGCGGAGGAACGGCGAGTTGTGCGTTCGGACACGTTAGTTGGAGCTCCTGTGTTGTATTCAGCTGACTGGACAGCCTGTTGGTCAGAACGATTCCTGACATCCTCTTCCGACCCCTTTCAGTGATGAGTTGTTTCCGTCCGCAGGATCCCCTTTGCTGGATGTTTTTCTTGATCACAACATAAGCCCAGCTTACCATCTCCGCCTCCATGAGGATCAGCCCAGCTTACCAGCTCTACCACCCTGAGGACAAGCGGATGATCCCACTCTGCCCGGCTCCACCATTAGGATAAGTTCCATATATATAATGCATGAAATGCCGCAGAGTCCTCATGCAGCCGCTCACACTGCATCGGAACCGCAGTGCATTATGTCAGGGCTTGAGAAGACAGGAAATAGAACGGGGCTCCTCAGAGAATCCACAAGGAACAATGCGAATCGGCTGTAAGACACGACATGACATCGCCGCACCAGTCAGAACATCCTATCCAAACTGATGCCTATAGGCGTCCTCTGGAGGTGGAGATGGCGCAGGAGGTTGGCAGAACGCATTGTCAACTTAAACTTTGCTACTTCTGTACACCCCGCACAACTCTAAACTCATTCAGCTCTACCACCTCCGACCTAGAGAGTCCCACAGACTTGGCGGCTTTGGCGTGGCGCTGACTCCCGGGAGACTCTGTAAGTGATCCGGCTCTGCAGAGAGTCACTCTTGGTCCGGGTGGCAGGACACTGATGGCTTTCAGCTTGACTCCTGCAGTTTTCTGCTGCGGCAGGAGGGCGCTCCAATGTCCTGAGAGGAAAGGGGAATGTTCTCCCCGCTGCGGCAGGAGCCACTGCGCTTCCTACTTTTTTGCTTATTACTTTTCCCTGGAGACTGCGAGAAGTTCAGGGGATGAAGAATGGATGATACAAGATGCAGGGACTGGAGAAGGAAATGGGACCACAGCCAGAGGTTGGATGAGGCTGATCTCTATGTGAAACAGCGCCACCCTGGTCATTGGCTCTGTCTGGTATAGCAGCTCACCCATTAACCCGTATCAGGCACAGCCCCAAAGAGTCGCCTTTGAAGGGTTTTCCACTTGGGCCAGTCAAGAAACTTTGTGGTGGTAAAGAGATCACTAGGACCCGCAGCAGTCAGCTGTAATCTGTGGGGAAACCTGCCAGCAAGTGTTCAGATTCCCTGCAGCACCCCCACAGAGGACAGGAAGCATTGCACCGTGTCCATCCATAGCAATGGGCCGTCTACATAAGGGAGGAGCGGACTGTTCTCCAGTTAGAGGGACGCTGCTAGAGAGCATCGCTCTTCTCGAGTAACTGCGTTCTCGTCCGAGCAGGCTCTGGGGAGGCTCTGGGGGGAGCGGGGTTAGCGGGGGGGGGGGAGTGAGAGAGACAAGAATGCAGTTACTCGAGAAAAGTGATGCTCGCTGGAGTAACTACCTTATCCGAGCGTGCTCGCTCATCTCTAGACGCTACTGCTAACTGCTCTCCACTGTGACCAACAGATGAGGGTCCTGAACTGTGGACCCCCGATAATCACTTTGTAGGCTCTGTGACTATGCTTTCACAACATCCAAGAAGGGCTCAGGGAAACAAGTAACCATCAAAGCCCTTTGGTACCACCGTTAGGCTGTCCCTTCAGTGATGCCCACTTCCGGTCCCCTACCACCCACCCTGGTCAGGGATGAAGTTGAATATGCGATCCAGGAGATCCTGGATTCTCGCCTGCGTCGGGGAACCTTACCATATTTGATGGCCTGGAAGGGCTTTGGTCCAGGGTAGCCGCACGTGAAGTTCATGCTCCAGTTTTGGTGCGGCATTTCCACCATCTTTTTCCAGATAGGCCTGCACATGGTGGCGGGGTCCCGGAGGTCACCCGTCAGAGGGGGGGTAATGTTACCATGCGGCGGCTGCGGGTCCTCCCGGGGCAGTTTGGCGTCGGGTCCCGCAGTCAGGGCGCGCCCCCCCCGGCTTGTTGTCCGGCTGCCGGGGGCGCGGGTGGCTGGTCGGCGCGGTGCGCGCGCTCGTGGGTCCAGCTGGCGCCATGCACACGCACACCTGTGAGTGCAGCTCCGTGCTCTGGCTCCTGTTCATTTGATCCTGCTGGGAGGTAGCGCCTCCCTCTCATCGCCCCTGGGCGGAGGCTTCTGTTTATAAGGCTGGCAGTGAGGTCCATTCACTGCCAGTTATTGGTTTCTGTCAGCGTGCTTTCATCCTGCCTCTATCAGTCTCCTGTTTGTCAGCTTGTTTGCTAGTTCTGCCAGGTCATCCCATCCGTCTCGGTCTGCGGTTATTTCCTGTTGGGTTAGTTCATCTGCCCTTCCTGTCGGTATTCTACCCTGTTCCATCTTGGTATGCCAGACCTCCCTCTCGGTCCCTAGTGAGTGTAGAGACCGCCGCCCAGTTGCCCGCTTAGGGTTAGCCAGGAGTGGAGCCAAGTAGGCAGGGACAGGGGTTGCGGGTAAGTCTAGGGCAACCCGGGCTGGCGTATCATCGGGTAGGATACCGTAACACAGGGATAATACACCCAATGATGTCACAGTACACAGAAAACATACTCAGTAATGTCAGAGTACAAGGATAATACATAGTGATGGTATAGTCTGAGGCTGCCTCTTCTTGACTTATATGCTAATAGATGTCACATTCCAGAGATCTCTGTACTGCCCCCTGATATATTATACATAGTTATTAGAGCGCCACCTTGTTACAGTCCTGGGTATAACAGATGATGGGAGAGATCTCTGTACTGACCCCTGATATATTATACATAGTTATAGAGCGCCCCTTGTTACAGTCCTGGGTATAACAGATGATGGGAGAGATCTCTGTACTGCCCCCTGATATATTATACATAGTTATTAGAGCGCCCCCTTGTTACAGTCCTGGGTATAATAGATGATGGGAGAGATCTCTGTACTGACCCTGATATATCTATACAAAGTTATTAGAGCGCCCCCTTGTTACAGTCCTGGGTATAATAGATGATGGGAGAGATCTCTGTACTGACCCCGATATATCTATACAAAGTTATTAGAGCGCCCCCTTTGTTACAGTCCTGGGTATAATAGATGATGGGAGAGATCTCTGTACTGACCCTGATATATCTATACAAAGTTATTAGAGCGCCGCCTTGTTACAGTCCTGGGTATAATAGATGATCGGAGAGATCTCTGTACTGACCCCTGATATATTATACATAGTTATTAGAGCGCCCCCTTGTTACAGTCCTGGGTATAATAGATGATGGGAGAAATCTCTGTACTGACCTCTGATATATCTATACATAGGTTATTAGAGCGCCCCCTTGTTACAGTCCTGGATATAAAAGATGATGGGAGAGATCTCTGTACTGACCCCTGATATATTATACATAGTTATTAGAGCGCCCCCTTGTTACAGTCCTGGGTGTAATAGATGATGGGAGAGATCTCTGTACTGACCCCTGATATATCTATACATAGTTATTAGAGCGCCCTCTTGTTACAGTCCTGGATATAATAGATGATGGGAGAGATCTCTGTACTGAACCCTGATATATCTATACCTAGGTATTAGAGCGCCCCCTTGTTACGGTCTTGGGTATAATAGATGATAGAGAGATCTCTGTACTGAATTCTGATATATTACACATAGTTATTAGAGCGCCCCATTGTTACAGTCCTGGGTATAATAGATGATGGGAGAGATCTCTGTATTGACCCATGATATATTATACATAGTTATTAGAGCGCCCCCTTGTTACAGTCCTGGGTATACTAGATGATGGGAGAGATCTCTGTCCTGACCCCTGATATATCTATACATAGTTATTAGAGCGCCCTCTTGTTACAGTCCTGGATATGATAGATGATGGGAGAGATCTCTGTACCGACCCCTGATATATCTATACATAGTTATTAGAGCGCCCCCCTGTTACAGACCTGGGTATAATAGATGATGGGAGAGATCTCTGTACTGACCCCTGATATATTTATACATAGTTATTAGAGCGCCCTCTTGTTACAGTCCTGGATATAATAGATGATGGGAGAGATCTCTGTACTAACCCCTGATATATTATACATAGTTATTAGAGGGCCCCTCATTACAGTCCTGGGTATAATAGATGATGGGAGAGATCTCTGTACTGACCCCTGATATATTTATACATAGTTATTAGAGCGCCCTCTTGTTACAGTCCTGGGTATAGTAGATGATGGGAGAGATCTCTGTACTGACCCCTGATATATTATACATAGTTATTAGAGCGCCACCTTGTTACAGTCACTGGTATAATAGATGATGGGAGAGATCTCTGTACTGACCCCTGATATATTTATACATAGTTATTAGAGTACCCCTTTGTTACAGTCCTGGGTATAATAGATGATGGAAGAGATCTCTGTACTGACCTATCATATATTATACATAGTTATTAGAACGCCCCCTTGTTACAGTCCGAGGTATAATAGAGGATGGACAGAGATCTCTATACTGACCCCTGATATATTATACATAGTTGTTAGAGCGCCCCCTTGTTACAGTCCTGGGTATACTAGATGATGGGCATAGATCTCTGTCCTGACCCCTGATATATCTATACATAGTTATTAGAGGGCCCTATTGTTACAGTCCTGGGTATAATAGATGATGGAGAGATCTCTCTACTGACCCCTGATATATTATACATAGTTATTAGAGCGCCCCCTTGTTACAGTCCTGGGTATAATAGATGATGGAGGAGATCTCTGTACTGAATTCTGATATATTACACATAGTTATTAGAGCGCCCCCTTGTTACAGTTCATGTTATAATAGATGATGGGAGAGATCTCTGTACTGACCCCTGATATATCTATATATAGTTATTAGAGCGCCCCCTTGTTACAGTCCTGGGTATAATAGATGATGGGGGAGAACTCTGTATTGACCCCTGATATATTATACATAGCAATTAGAGCGCCCCCTTATTACACTCCTGGGTATAATAGATGATGGGAGAGATTCCTGTACAGACCCCTGATATATCTATACATAGTTATTAGAGCGCCCCCTTGTTACTGTCCTGGGTATAATAGGTGATGGGAGAGATCTTTGTACTGACCCTGATATATTATACATAGTTATTAGAGCGCCCCCTTGTTACAGCCCTGGGTATAATAGATGATGGCAGAGATCTCTGTACTGACCCCTGATATATTATACATAGTTATTAGAGCACCGCCTTGTTACAGTCCTGGGTATAATAGATGATGGAAGAGATCTCTGTACTGACACCTGATATACATAGTTATTAGAGCGCCCCCTTGTTACAGTCCTGGGTATAATAGATGATTGGAGACATCTCTGTACTGACCCCTGATATATTTATACATAGTCATTAGAGCGCCCCCTTGTTACAGTCCTGGGTATAATAGATGATGGGGGAGATCTCTGTACTGACCCCTGATATATCTATATATAGTTATTAGAGCACCCCCTTGTTACAATCCTGGGTATAATAGATGATGGGAAAGATCTCTGTACTGACCCCTGATATACATAGTTATTAGAGCGCCCCCTTGTTACAGTCCTGGGTATAATAGATGATGGAAGAGATCTCTGTACTGACCTCTGATATACTACACATAGTTATTAGAGCGCCCTCTTGTTACAGTCCTGGGTATAATAGATGATGGGAGAGATCTCTGTACTGACCCCTAATATATCTATACATAGTTATTAGAGCGCCCCCTTGTTACAGTAATGGGTATAATAGCTGATGGGAGAGATCTCTGTACTGACCCCTAATATGTCTATACATAGTTATTAGAGCACCCCCTTGTTACAGTACGGGGTATAATAGATGATGGGAGAGATCTCTGTACTGACCCCTGATATATTTATACATAGTTATTAGAGCGCCCCCTTGTTACAGTCCTGGGTATAATAGATGATGGGAGAGATCTCTGTACTGACCTCTGATATATATATACATAGTTATTAGAGCGCCCCCTTGTTACAGTCCTGGGTATAATAAATGATGGGAGAGATCTCTGTACTGACCCCTGATGTATCTATACAAAGTTATTAGAGCGCCCCCTTGTTCCACTCCTGGGTATAATAGATGATCGAAGAGATCTCTGTACTGACACCTGATATATCTATACATAGTTATTAGAGCGCCCTCTTGTTACAGTCCTGGATATGATAGATGATGGGAGAGATCTCTGTACCGACCCCTGATATATCTATACATAGTTATTAGAGCGCCCCCCTGTTACAGACCTGGGTATAATAGATGATGGAGAGATCTCTGTACTGAATTCTGATATATTACACATAGTTATTAGAGCGCCCCCTTGTTACAGTCCTGGGTATAATAGATGATGGGAGAGATCTCTGTACTGACCCCTGATATATTTATACATAGTTATTAGAGCGCCCCCTTGTTACAGTCCTGGGTATAATAGATGATGGAGAGATCTCTGTACTGACCCCTGATATATCTATACATAGTTATTAGAGCACCCCTTGTTACAGTCCTGGGTATAATAGATGATGGGAGAGATCTCTGTACTGACCCCTGATATATCTATACATAGTTATGAGAGTGCCCTCTTGTTACAGTCCTGGATATAATAGATGATGGGAGAGATCTCTGTACTGACCCCTGATATATTATACATAGTTATTGGAGCGCCCTCTTGTTACAGTCCTGGATATAATAGATGATGGGAGAGATCTCTGTACTGACCCCTGATATATTTATACATATTTATTAGAGGGCCCCTCATTACAGTCCTGGGTATAATAGATGATGGGAGAGATCTCTGTACTGACCCCTGATATATTTATACATAGTTATTAGAGCGCCCTCTTGTTACAGTCCTGGGTATAGTAGATGATGGGAGAGATCTCTGTACTGACCCCTGATATATTATACATAGTTATTAGAGCGCCCCCTTGTTACAGTCCTGGGTATAATAGATGATGGGAGAGATCTCTGTACTGACCCCTGATGTATCTATACAAAGTTATTAGAGCGCCCCCTTGTTCCACTCCTGGGTATAATAGATGATGGAAGAGATCTCTGTACTGACACCTGATATATCTATACATAGTTATTAGAGCGCCCCCTTGTTACAGTCCTGGGTATAATAGATGATGGGAGAGATCTCTGTACTGACCCCTGATATACATAGTTATTAGAGCGCCCCCTTGTTACAGTCCTAGGTATAATAGATGATTGGAGACATCTCTGTACTGACCCCTGATATATCTATACATAGTTATTAGAGCGCCCCCCTGTTACAGTCCTGGGTATAATAGATAATTGGAGACATCTCTGTACTGACCCCTCATATATCTATACATAGTTATTAGAGCGCCCCCCTGTTACAGTCCTGGCTATAATAGATGATGGGAGAGATCTCTGTACTGACCCCTGATATATCTATATATAGTTATTAGAGCGCCTCCTTGTTACAGTCCAGGCTATAATAGATGATGGGAGAGATCTCTGTACTGACCCCTGATATACATAGTTATTAGAGCGCCCCCTTGTTACAGTCCTGGGTATAATAGATGATGGAAGAGATCTCTGTACTGACCTCTGATATATTATACATAGTTATTAGAGCGCCCCCTTGTTACAGTCCTGGGTATAATAGATGATGGGAGAGATCTCTGTACTGACCCCTAATATATCTACACATAGTTATTAGAGTACCCCCTTGTTACAGTCATGGGTATAATAGCTGATGGGAGAGATCTCTGTACTGACCCCTGATATGTCTATACATAGTTATTAGAGCGCCCCCTTGTTACAGTCCTGGGTATAATAGATGATGGGAGAGATCTCTGTACTGACCCCTGATATATCTATACATAGTTATTAGAGCGCCCCCTTGTTACAGTCCTGGGTATAATAGATGATGGGAGAGATCTCTGTACTGACCCCTGATATATTATACATAGTTATTAGAGCGCCCCCTTGTTACAGTTCTGGGTATAATAGATGATGGAGGAGATCTCTGTACTGACCCCTGATATACATAGTTATTAGAGCGCCCCCTTGTTACAGTCCTGGGTCAGACTTCTAACAGTACTCTTTTTATGGTCAGACTAATTGACCCCCGCAGTAGCGGCTACCCTGGCAGTTGTACCCCTGTTATTCGCTGGGCTGTCCCTCCTCTTCACCCGCTGCAGGGTTGTATTTGTACGGTGCAGTCTCGTTTTGGATTGCGTTGAAGCAGTGCGCAGTCGTCGGCGGTGATAGACTACGTGACTTCCGTGATTGCTGAACCCCGGCATACTCTCTGGAATGCCCTGTGCGGAGTGTGGTGGTACCTAGCGATCCCTCCAGAAGGCTGCGTCTTCCTCACCTTCCCATGGACTCTGTTCTCCCATCCTGTAGATATACTGGTGATGCCTGGAACAGCGCTCATAGATCTCTGCCGCACGCAGCACTCTCGCTAATTTACAGTTGGCAAGATCCGCGGACGCGGTTTAATGAACTAAAGTCACTTTCCTTCACAGTAAAATTTTATAGGTCTGAAAGGTCTTGTAGAATCCGAACGTGTGAAATAGGAGAGGCGGATTTATCGGAGCTTCCATCTCGCGTCACCCGCGCCCACCGGTCCTTCTGGGGCCCTTATTTATAAACCCTGTTATTACCCCCATCTAGTGGCGTTGGGCTCCTTCGACCTTCAGTAATTCGCCCTGACATAGATCCCACTCAGTGATGAAATGGTTCTGCAGGAATACCGGCCCCTGTGGACAGGAAGCTGCTTGTACTTCCCGCAGATTAGATGGCTGACATGTTCTGACCGGCTGACAGGAAGGGGTCAGCGATTCATGCTGCTTGCCCCAAATTCTGCCCTCCCATCAGCACATAAATCTGTCTCCATCTGACCAGGAGATGTTTTCCCGCTGTTCAGTGATACAAGTTTTGCGCTCTTTTGCCCGCTGGAGTCTTTCTGTTCCTCTTAGACACAATGGCGCTGGAACTGGTCGCCCACTGTTATCCCATCCGTGCGGAGGAACGGCGAGTTGTGCGTTCGGACATGTTAGTTGGAGCTCCAGCGTTGTATTCAGCTGACTGTGAAGCCTGTTGGTCAGAACGATTCCTGACATCCTCCTCCGACCCCTTTCAGTGATGAGTGGTTTCCGTCCACAGGATGCCCTTTCGCTCGATGTTTTCATCCTTCGCGCCATTCTCAGTATACTCTCCATACTGTTACACGAGAAAACCCCCTGTGGTTGGCAGTGAGACCCCGGCTAGTCTATGACCAACCTCGCTGGAAGTCGCTCCGATTGCTGGATCTTCCATCTAATGTGGATTCACACTAAACTGTTCCGCGGAAAACTTGTCACGTGATTTTATGCCGCACTCCGGGGTCACGGGGAGAATTACCATACAGGGAGGCGCCAATCCTGAGCGGGACGAGGGTCTAATAAAGAGGCAGGGCTCTAATAAAGGGGCAGGGGTCTAAAAAAGGGTTGCATCGGTGAGATGACTGTCCGCTGGGATTGTCCAGGTTCAGGAGGACTCGCCTACCTTCCTGTAGAAGTAGTATCATGTCCGCGCAGGCATTGGGAACAATGACCTACATGGACACAACCCAAATAAGGGTTGGAGGGACACTAAAAGGTGTATGTACATGATCGGACACCGAAACATCAACCAGAATGTGCAGAAACACAGAACACCACAAGAGACTGAGCTGCGGATGGGATACGCAAGCCGATATCCAACATCAACTGACAAACATCGAAGCACCCAAAACACTGAGACACCTCGGCAGATGGAATAACTGAGGTACTACGAGGTGTTGGGTCATATTCTGGCCAAGATACTAAAGATCATGAGCCCCAACAAGGGGCCTCGATCTCTCGGCAGTCCCTACTCTAAAACAAAGTAACCCCCAGAGTCCTTCCTGCAAGCGGGAAGATTGTCCCAATAGACCCCTCACTAAAACCTCAGGGCCCGGCTCGCCATAGATGGAAACTGGCATGATACAAGCAAGACAGCAAAGCAACATGTAAGACCTAGTTCACACAAGGCGTTTGCACACCTACAGACAGATAGACAGACAGACAGACAGAACAAGGAGCCAGCGTCCACTCACCAAAGATCAAAGAGATAGGATGAGGCTCGGGCATTTGCCCACCAACAGACGAAAGGACAGGACGAGCCTAGGGCATCCACCCACCATCGGATGAAGGGACAGGATGAGGCTCGGGTGTCTGCCCACCAACAGATGAAGGGACAGGACGAGGCTGGGGCATCTGCCCACCAACAGATGAAGGGACAGGACGAGGCTGGGGCATCTGCCCACCAACAGATGAAGGGACAGGACGAGGCTGGGGCATCTGCCCACCAACAGATGAAGGGACAGGACGAGGCTGGGTGTCTGCCTGCCAACAGACAAAGGGATAGGACAAGGCTCGGGTGTCCGCCCACCAACAGAAGAAGGGATAGGGCAAGGCTCGGGTGTCCGCCCACCAACAGAAGAAGGGATAGGGCTGGGGAAGTGAAGTATAGCACGATGTACCTTCATATCCATAAGATGTCTGTATGATGCGGGACGGGTCCTCCAGAGGGGAAGATGCTCTTTATAACCCTTCTCCATTGTGTCGAAGAGATGAGGGACCCCTCTAGTAACTTGGACTTCACCAATGGGGTGTATGGAGACTGGGCATCCCCTTTAAGGAGTCACTCAGCTCCACAATCAGTCCCAAAGGGCTACATAGAAATAAGGGCTTATTTACACGGGCAGGAAAATCGCCCCAGTTTGTGCTGTATTACCCGACTGGCAAGAAGGGGTTAACCTCCGCGGCGTCTTCCTCTCGCCGGCGTTTCCCCTTGTCAGCGATATTTGCTGTAGGCTTCACACTTGCCTAAACGTCTCGCACCGCGATGTCCGACCCTCAAGAGTCGCATGGAAACTGCAGCTTTAAGAGTGCGATCTTCATTCAAGTCTCCGTGCCAACATGGCGCTCGCCCGCGTAAACACGTTTTCAGGCTCCGAGCGCCGAGCGCCATGTCAGGCCGGGAATCACCCAGCGGTTTCTCACTGTAATCCTGCATTTTCCCTGCAGCTTTGAGGCGTTCTTGCTTCACTTTGGGGAAGAAGCGATCCTCCGGCGTGGCTGTAAGTGGGAGACCGCGGACCGTGTGCGCCTAGCATGCACTGCTGCCGCCAGGGCAGTGGGCTGTGAGTGGGAGACCGCGCACCGTGTGTGCCTAGCATGCACTGCTGCCGCCAGGGCAGTGGGCTGTGAGTGGGAGACCGCGCACCGTGTGTGCCTAGCATGCACTGCTGCCGCCAGGGCAGTGGGCTGTGAGTGGGAGACCGCGCACCGTGTGTGCCTAGCATGCACTGCTGCCGCCAGGGCAGTGGGCTGTGAGTGGGAGACCGCGCACCGTGTGTGCCTAGCATGCACTGCTGCCGCCGCCCCACTAGGGGCAGTGGGCTGTGAGTGGGAGACCGCGCACCGTGTGTGCCTAGCATGCACTGTTGCCGCCAGGGCAGTGGGCTGTGAGTGGGAGACCGCGCACCGTGTGTGCCTAGCATGCACTGCTGCCGCCAGGGCAGTGGGCTGTGAGTGGGAGACCGCGCACCGTGTGTGCCTAGCATGCACTGCTGCCGCCGCCCCACTAGGGGCAGTGGGCTGTGAGTGGGAGACCGCGCACCGTGTGTGCCTAGCATGCACTGCTGCCGCCGCCCTACTAGGGGCAGTGGGCTGTGATGTGGGGACTGGGGGCATCAACCTGACTGACGCTCCCTTAACTAATAACAAAAACTTACCCAGAGACTTCTTGTGTGTAAATGTGGGGTAGGCCACAGCTTTTATTAAATATTTAACCTCTACTATTTTAATTTAACTATTTTAACTCCATAAACCCTTCCCATGCTACAACCCGCTTAATTTAAACTGATTTTAGCTTTAACTATTCCACAGGACGTTTGTAAGCCCGCTTTCCTTGGGCTTGTAAACCCTCCTCTTCTCCAGCATGGAAAGTTCAAGGCCAACCACCGCTGTGACAACTTCCGAACGTATAAAAGTCCTATAAAGTCTTTCCTCACCCATCTCACGGGCGGGTGGGTGGGCGTCTTGCTCGGCTCTGTCCTCTTTCCTCCACGCTTCTTCTCTTTCTGTTCTTCTTCCTGTCTTCTCCTTCCTCTTCCTTACTTAGCTCCTCCCCCCATCTAGCTCGCTGATCCCTTAAGCCCCGCCCCCAGTCCCATGCAGCCTCGTTATTCACTGTGCTGCATAAGAAGCGCGCACCACGTGTACCTAGCATGCACTGCTGCCGCCAGGGCAGTGGGCTGTGAGTGGGAGACCGCGCACCACGTGTACCTAGCATGCACTGCTGCCGCCGCCCCACTAGGGGCAGTGGGCTGTGATGTGGGAGCGCGCACCGCGTGTACCTAGCATGCACTGCTGCCGCCGCCCCACTAGGGGCAGTGGGCTGTGATGTGGGAGCGCGCACCGCGTGTACCTAGCATGCACTGCTGCCGCCAGGGCAGTGGGCTGTGAGTGGGAGACCGCGCACCACGTGTACCTAGCATGCACTGCTGCCGCCGCCCCACTAGGGGCAGTGGGCTGTGATGTGGGAGCGCGCACCGCGTGTACCTAGCATGCACTGCTGCCGCCGCCCCACTAGGGGCAGTGGGCTGTGATGTGGGAGCGCGCACCGCGTGTACCTAGCATGCACTGCTGCCGCCGCCCCACTAGGGGCAGTGGGCTGTGATGTGGGAGCACGCACAAGATAGGACGTGCCATAATGTGTTTGTGTGTGACGCCATTCAAAAAACCGGGGTTCATATTCGCGGGTCTCAAGGCACAAATTTCGAAGGATTTCCTCGTCCTTATGTAAGGGGCCTAAGTCTGTGCTTTCTGTGCGGCTGCGCTACGTTGCGGCACGTGTGATTGTCACGCCTGTTCGATAGCCTATAGGTCGCATTTATTTACGGGTTTTGGGGGCGCCATGCGATTTCCCGTGATGTCGCTGAAGAACAAACCTGCTGCAGTTTTTCCGTCTGACAACATCGTGGTGGGAGATAAAACGGCGCTGTGAAACAATAGGTCTCACGGCGGGAGCGCACAGAACTCACGGGGTTTCTCATCCTCACGGATATCATTGTGCCCGGCCGTCTATTTTACAGAACTCTGCATTGTGACAGCGAGGTCCCCAGCGGCCGGGTGTGGCCCCTCCCTCTGCTCCCTCATAGCTCCGCCCACCGCACCTTTATAATGGATGCGCCCGCTGCGATTACAGGACTACTTTGTGTCGGTCTCACTGCTGTTCCGACATTCTATTCATGCTGTAATCTATGAGTTTTGGCTGGCGCTTTCCAGGCTCCATATCACCTTCCTTAGTGGGCGCGGCGCTGGACATTGGACATGCGTGTCCGTGAGTGCATTAAATGGCGCTCATTGTCCGCCGTCCTCCGTGTATAATATAATAGAATCCAACAACCCGGACCTGCAGCTCGCGATACTGTAGCGAGACATACAGAATGTTCCCGTGCTTAATGACGGCCATTAATACATTCTGAGCCGGCGCCAAGTCATTAACACGCAATTTATTTCCGTCCAGAATATATCGCTGAAGCCGCCGCTGCGAGTTCATCATGTGGAAACGAAATGTCAGATGGGGGTCAAAATATCCGCGTTCCAAAGTATAAATCCTGGGGGGCCGCGGCTCCTCGCTCGCACTGTACATCACACAGACAGCCCCCCGGCTCGGAGATGGGGGACGCCATAAATATTTACACCGCCTGACCGTGTTACGTATTTATGCCGCGCTCGGCCCAATCTGCTCTAATTACTGCCTGCAAAAACAGGAATTGTGAGCTCAAGATATCCTTCTGCGGTGACAGCCACAGGACCCCATAATAGGAACAGTCACAGGACCCCAGAATAGTGACAGCCGCAGGATCCCATAATAGTGACAGCCGCCGGACCCCATAATAGTGACAGCCACAGGACCCCATAATAGGAACAGTCACAGGACCCCAGAATAGTGACAGCCGCAGGACCCCATAATAGTGACAGCCGCCGGACCCCATAATAGTGACAGCCACAGGACCCCATAATAGTGACAGCCACAGGACCCCATAATAGTGACAGCCGCCGGACCCCATAATAGTGACAGCCGCCGGACCCCATAATAGTGACAGCCGCAGGACCCCATAATAGTGACAGCCACAGGACCCCATAATAGTGACAGCCGCAGGACCCCATAATAGGAACAGCCGCAGGACCCCATAATAGTGACAGCCGCAGGACCCCATAATAGTGACAGCCGAAGGACCCCATAATAGGAACAGTCACAGGACCCCATAATAGTGACAGCCGCAGGACCCCATAGTAGTGACAGCCGCAGGACCCCATAATAGTGATAGCCACAGGAACCAATATTAGTGACAGCCGCAGGACCCCATAATAGGAACAGTCACAGGACCCCATAATAGGAACAGCCACAGGACCCCATAATAGTGACAGCCGCAGGACCCCATAATAGTGACAGCCACTGGACCCCATAATAGGAACAGTCACTGGACCCCATAATAGTGACAGCCGCAGGACCCCATAATAGTGGCAGCCGCAGGACCCCATAATAGGAACAGTCACTGGATCCCATAATAGGAACAGCCGCAGGACCCCATAATAGGAACAGCCGCAGGACCCCATAATAGGAACAGTCACTGGACCGCATAATAGTGACAGCCTCAGGACCCCATAATAGGAACAGCCACAGGACCCCATAATAGTGACAGCCGCAGGACCCCATAATAGTGACAGCCACTGGACCCCATAATAGGAACAGTCACTGGACCCCATAATAGGAACAGTCACAGGACCCCATAATAGGAACAGCCGCAGGACCCCATAATAGGAACAGCCGCAGGACCCCATAATAGGAACAGCCGCAGGACCCCATAATAGGAACAGCCGCAGGACCCCATAATAGAAACAGTCACTGGACCCCATAATAGTGACAGCCTCAGGACCCCATAATAAGAACAGCCGCAGGACCCCATAATAGTGACAGCCGCAGGACCCCATAATAGTGACAGCCGCAGGACCCCATAATAGGAACAGCCGCAGGACCCCATAATAGGAACAGCCGCAGGACCCCATAATAGGAACAGCCGCAGGACCCCATAATAGAAACAGTCACTGGACCCCATAATAGTGACAGCCTCAGGACCCCATAATAAGAACAGCCGCAGGACCCCATAATAGTGACAGCCGCAGGACCCCATAATAGTGACAGCCGCAGGACCCCATAATAGTGACAGCCGCAGGACCCAATAATAGAAACAGTCACAGGACCCCATAATAGTGACAGCCACTGGACCCCATAATAGTGGCAGCCACAGGACCCCATAATAGTGGCAGCCGCAGGACCCCATAATAGTGGCAGCCGCAGGACCCCATAATAGTGACAGCCACTGGACCCCCTAATAGTGACAGCCGCAGGACCCCATAATAGAAACAGTCACAGGACCCCATAATAGTGGCAGCCACTGGACCCCATAATAGAGACAGCCACTGGACCCCATAATAGTGGCAGCCACTGGACCCCCTAATAGTGACAGCCGCAGGACCCCATAATAGTGACAGCCACTGGACCCCCTAATAGTGACAGCCGCAGGACCCCATAATAGTGACAGCCACTGGACCCCATAATAGGAACAGTCACAGGACCCGATAATAGTGACAGCCGCAGGACCCCATAATAGGAACAGTCACAGGACCCCATAAGAGTTACAGCCGCAGGACCCCATAATAGTGACAGCCGCAGGACCCCATAATAGGAACAGTCACAGGACCCGATAATAGTGACAGCCGCAGGACCCCATAATAGGAACAGTCACAGGACCCCATAATAGTGACAGCCTCAGGAACCAATATTAGTGACAGCCGCAAGACCGAATAATAGTGACAGCCGCAGGACCCAATATTAGAAACAGTCACAGGACCCCATAATAGTGACAGCCGCAGGACCCTCATAATAGTGACAGCCTCAGGACCCCCATAATAGTGACAGCCTCAGGACCCCCATAATAGTGACAGCCGCAGGACCCTCATAATAGTGACAGCCTCAGGACCCCCATAATAGTGACAGCCTCAGGACCCCATAATACTGACAGCCGCAGGACCCCATAATAGTGACAGCCGCAGGACCCTCATAATAGTGACAGCCACTGGACCCCATAATAGTGACAGCCACAGGACCCTCATAATAGTGACAGCCACTGGACCCCATAATAGTGACAGCCGCAGGACCCCATAATAGTGACAGCCGCAGGACCCCATAATAGTGTAAGCCGCAGGACCCCATAATAGAAACAGTCACTGGACCCCATAATAGTGACAGCCGCAGGACCCCATAATAGTGTAAGCCGCAGGACCCTCATAATAGTGACAGCCTCAGGACCCCATAATAGAAACAGTCACAGGACCCCATAATAGTGACAGCCGCAGGACCCCATAATAGTGACAGCCGCAGGACCCCATAATAGTGACAGCCGCAGGACCCCATGATAGAAACAGTCACTGGACCCCATAATAGTGACAGCCGCAGGACCCCATAATAGTGTAAGCCGCAGGACCCTCATAATAGTGACAGCCTCAGGACCCAATAATAGTGACAGCCGCAGGACCCCAAAATAGAAACAGTCACAGGACCCTTATAATAGTGACAGCCGCAGGACCCCATAATAGGAACAGTCACAGGACCCCATAATAGGAACAGTCACAGGACCCCATAATAGTGACAGCCACAGGACCCCATAATAGTGACAGCCGCAGGACCCCATAATAGTGACAGCCGCAGGACCCCATAATAGTGACAGCCGCAGGACCCCAAAATAGAAACAGTCACAGGACCGCATAATAGTGACAGCCGCAGGACCCAATAATAGAAACAGTCACAGGACCCCATAATAGTGACAGCCGCAGGACCCCATAATAGGAACAGCCACAGGACCCTCATAATAGTGACAGCCGCAGGACCCAATAATAGAAACAGTCACAGGACCCCATAATAGTGACAGCCGCAGGACCCCATAATAGGAACAGCCACAGGACCCCATAATAGTGACAGCCGCAGGACCCAATAATAGAAACAGTCACAGGACCCCATAATAGTGACAGCCGCAGGACCCCCATAATAGTGACAGCCTCAGGACTCCATAATAGAAACAGTCACAGGACCCCATAATAGTGACAGCCACAGGACCCCATAATAGGAACAGCCACAGGTCCCCATAATAGTGACAGCCACAGGACCCCATAATAGTGACAGCCGCAGGACCCCATAATAGTGACAGCCGCAGGACCCAATAATAGAAACAGTCACAGGACCCCATAATAGTGACAGCCTCAGGACCCTCATAATAGTGATAGCCGCAGGACCCAATAATAGAAACAGTCACAGGACCCCATAATAGTGACAGCCGCAGGACCCCATAATAGTGACAGCCGTAGGACCGAATAATAGGAACAGTCACAGGACCCCATAATAGTGACAGCCGCAGGACCCAATAATAGAAACAGTCACCAGACCCCATAATAGTGACAGCCCCAGGACCCCATAATAGGAACAGCCACAGGACCCTCATAATAGTGACAGCTGCAGGACCCCATAATAGAAACAGTCACTGGACCCCATAATAGTGACAGCCGCAGGACCCAATATTAGAAACAGTCACAGGACCCCATAATAGTGACAGCCGCAGGACCCCATAATAGTGACAGTCACAGGACCCCATAATAGAAACAGTCACAGGACCCCATAATAGAAACAGTCACAGGACCCCATAATAGTGACAGCCACAGGACCACATAATAGAAACAGTCACAGGACCCCATAATAGTGACAGCCTCAGGACCCCATAATAGTGACAGCCGCAGGACCCCATAATAGGAACAGTCACAGGACCCCATAATAGAAACAGTCACAGGACCCCATAATAGTGACAGCCGCAGGACCCCATAATAGTGACAGCCGCAGGACCCAATAATAGTGACAGCCGCAGGACCCCATAATAGTGACAGCCGCAGGACCCCATAATAGTGACAGCCGCAGGACCCCATAATAGGAACAGTCACAGGACCCCATAATAGTGACAGCCGCAGGACCCCATAATAGTGACAGCCGCAGGACCCCATAATAGGAACAGTCACAGGACCCCATAATAGTGACAGCCGCAGGACCCCATAATAGTGACAGCCGCAGGACCCCATAATAGTGACAGCCGCGGGACCCAATAATAGAAACAGTCACAGGACCCCATAATAGTGACAGCCGCAGGACCCCATAATAGTGACAGCCGCAGGACCCCATAATAGAGACAGTCGCAGGACCCCATAATAGTGACAGCCGCAGGACCCCCATAATAGTGACAGCCTCAGGACCCTCATAATAGTGACAGCCTCAGGACCGTCATAATAGTGACAGCCGCAGGACCCCCATAATAGTGACAACCGCAGGATCCCATAATAGGAACAGTCACAGGACCCCATAATAGTGACAGCCGCAGGACCCTCATAATAGTGACAGCCTCAGGACCCTCATAATAGTGACAGCCGCAGGACCCCCATAATAGTGACAGCCTCAGGACCCTCATAATAGTGACAGCCGCAGGACCCCATAATAGTGACAGCCGCAGGACCCTCATAATAGTGACAGCCACTGGACCCCATAATAGTGACAGCCACAGGACCCTCATAATAGTGACAGCCACTGGACCCCATAATAGTGACAGCCGCAGGACCCCATAATAGTGACAGCCGCAGGACCCCATAATAGTGTAAGCCGCAGGACCCCATAATAGAAACAGTCACTGGACCCCATAATAGTGACAGCCGCAGGACCCCATAATAGTGTAAGCCGCAGGACCCTCATAATAGTGACAGCCTCAGGACCCCATAATAGAAACAGTCACAGGACCCCATAATAGTGACAGCCGCAGGACCCCATAATAGTGACAGCCGCAGGACCCCATAATAGTGACAGCCGCAGGACCCCATGATAGAAACAGTCACTGGACCCCATAATAGTGACAGCCGCAGGACCCCATAATAGTGTAAGCCGCAGGACCCTCATAATAGTGACAGCCGCAGGACCCCAAAATAGAAACAGTCACAGGACCCTTATAATAGTGACAGCCGCAGGACCCCATAATAGGAACAGTCACAGGACCCCATAATAGGAACAGTCACAGGACCCCATAATAGTGACAGCCACAGGACCCCATAATAGTGACAGCCGCAGGACCCCATAATAGTGACAGCCGCAGGACCCCATAATAGTGACAGCCGCAGGACCCCAAAATAGAAACAGTCACAGGACCGCATAATAGTGACAGCCGCAGGACCCAATAATAGAAACAGTCACAGGACCCCATAATAGTGACAGCCGCAGGACCCCATAATAGGAACAGCCACAGGACCCTCATAATAGTGACAGCCGCAGGACCCAATAATAGAAACAGTCACAGGACCCCATAATAGTGACAGCCGCAGGACCCCATAATAGGAACAGCCACAGGACCCCATAATAGTGACAGCCGCAGGACCCCCATAATAGTGACAGCCTCAGGACTCCATAATAGAAACAGTCACAGGACCCCATAATAGTGACAGCCACAGGACCCCATAATAGGAACAGCCACAGGTCCCCATAATAGTGACAGCCACAGGACCCCATAATAGTGACAGCCGCAGGACCCCATAATAGTGACAGCCGCAGGACCCAATAATAGAAACAGTCACAGGACCCCATAATAGTGACAGCCGCAGGACCCTCATAATAGTGACAGCCGCAGGACCCAATAATAGAAACAGTCACAGGACCCCATAATAGTGACAGCCTCAGGACCCTCATAATAGTGATAGCCGCAGGACCCAATAATAGAAACAGTCACAGGACCCCATAATAGTGACAGCCGCAGGACCCTCATAATAGTGACAGCCGCAGGACCCCATAATAGTGACAGCCGTAGGACCGAATAATAGGAACAGTCACAGGACCCCATAATAGTGACAGCCGCAGGACCCAATAATAGAAACAGTCACCAGACCCCATAATAGTGACAGCCCCAGGACCCCATAATAGTGACAGCCACAGGACCCTCATAATAGTGACAGCTGCAGGACCCCATAATAGAAACAGTCACTGGACCCCATAATAGTGACAGCCGCAGGACCCAATATTAGAAACAGTCACAGGACCCCATAATAGTGACAGCCGCAGGACCCCATAATAGTGACAGTCACAGGACCCCATAATAGAAACAGTCACAGGACCCCATAATAGAAACAGTCACAGGACCCCATAATAGTGACAGCCACAGGACCACATAATAGAAACAGTCACAGGACCCCATAATAGTGACAGCCTCAGGACACCATAATAGTGACAGCCGCAGGACCCCATAATAGGAACAGTCACAGGACCCCATAATAGAAACAGTCACAGGACCCCATAATAGTGACAGCCGCAGGACCCCATAATAGTGACAGCCGCAGGACCCAATAATAGTGACAGCCGCAGGACCCCATAATAGTGACAGCCGCAGGACCCCATAATAGTGACAGCCGCAGGACCCCATAATAGGAACAGCCGCAGGACCCCATAATAGGAACAGCCGCAGGACCCCATAATAGGAACAGCCGCAGGACCCCATAATAGTGACAGCCGCAGGACCCCATAATAGTGACAGCCACTGGACCCCATAATAGGAACAGTCACTGGACCCCATAATAGTGACAGCCGCAGGACCCCATAATAGTGACAGCCACTGGACCCCATAATAGGAACAGTCACTGGACCCCATAATAGTGACAGCCGCAGGACCCCATAATAGTGGCAGCCGCAGGACCCCATAATAGGAACAGTCACTGGACCCCATAATAGGAACAGCCGCAGGACCCCATAATAGGAACAGCCGCAGGACCCCATAATAGGAACAGTCACTGGACCGCATAATAGTGACAGCCTCAGGACCCCATAATAGGAACAGCCACAGGACCCCATAATAGTGACAGCCGCAGGACCCCATAATAGTGACAGCCACTGGACCCCATAATAGGAACAGTCACTGGACCCCATAATAGGAACAGTCACAGGACCCCATAATAGGAACAGCCGCAGGACCCCATAATAGGAACAGCCGCAGGACCCCATAATAGGAACAGCCGCAGGACCCCATAATAGAAACAGTCACTGGACCCCATAATAGTGACAGCCTCAGGACCCCATAATAAGAACAGCCGCAGGACCCCATAATAGTGACAGCCGCAGGACCCCATAATAGTGACAGCCGCAGGACCCCATAATAGGAACAGCCGCAGGACCCCATAATAGGAACAGCCGCAGGACCCCATAATAGAAACAGTCACTGGACCCCATAATAGTGACAGCCTCAGGACCCCATAATAAGAACAGCCGCAGGACCCCATAATAGTGACAGCCGCAGGACCCCATAATAGTGACAGCCGCAGGACCCCATAATAGTGACAGCCGCAGGACCCAATAATAGAAACAGTCACAGGACCCCATAATAGTGACAGCCACTGGACCCCATAATAGTGGCAGCCACAGGACCCCATAATAGTGGCAGCCGCAGGACCCCATAATAGTGGCAGCCGCAGGACCCCATAATAGTGACAGCCACTGGACCCCCTAATAGTGACAGCCGCAGGACCCCATAATAGTGACAGCCACTGGACCCCCTAATAGTGACAGCCACTGGACCCCATAATAGTGACAGCCGCAGGACCCCATAATAGGAACAGTCACAGGACCCCATAAGAGTTACAGCCGCAGGACCCCATAATAGTGACAGCCGCAGGACCCCATAATAGGAACAGTCACAGGACCCGATAATAGTGACAGCCGCAGGACCCCATAATAGGAACAGTCACAGGACCCCATAATAGTGACAGCCGCAGGACCCCATAATAGTGACAGCCGCAGGACCCCATAATAGGAACAGCCACAGGACCCCATAATAGTGACAGCCTCAGGAACCAATATTAGTGACAGCCGCAAGACCGAATAATAGTGACAGCCGCAGGACCCAATATTAGAAACAGTCACAGGACCCCATAATAGTGACAGCCGCAGGACCCCCATAATAGTGATAGCCGCAGGACTCCATAATAGGAACAGTCACAGGACCCCATAATAGGAACAGTCACAGGACCCCATAATACTGACAGCCGCAGGACCCCATAATAGTGACAGCCGCAGGACCCTCATAATAGTGACAGCCACTGGACCCCATAATAGTGACAGCCACAGGACCCTCATAATAGTGACAGCCACTGGACCCCATAATAGTGACAGCCGCAGGACCCCATAATAGTGACAGCCGCAGGACCCCATAATAGTGTAAGCCGCAGGACCCCATAATAGAAACAGTCACTGGACCCCATAATAGTGACAGCCGCAGGACCCCATAATAGTGTAAGCCGCAGGACCCTCATAATAGTGACAGCCTCAGGACCCCATAATAGAAACAGTCACAGGACCCCATAATAGTGACAGCCGCAGGACCCCATAATAGTGACAGCCGCAGGACCCCATGATAGAAACAGTCACTGGACCCCATAATAGTGACAGCCGCAGGACCCCATAATAGTGTAAGCCGCAGGACCCTCATAATAGTGACAGCCTCAGGACCCAATAATAGTGACAGCCGCAGGACCCCATAATAGTGACAGTCACAGGACCCCATAATAGAAACAGTCTCTGGACCCCATAATAGTGACAGCCACTGGACCCCATAATAGTGACAGTCACAGGACCCCATAATAGAAACAGTCTCAGGACCCAATAATAGTGACAGCCGCAGGACCCCAAAATAGAAACAGTCACAGGACCCTTATAATAGTGACAGCCGCAGGACCCCATAATAGGAACAGTCACAGGACCCCATAATAGGAACAGTCACAGGACCCCATAATAGTGACAGCCGCAGGACCCCAAAATAGAAACAGTCACAGGACCGCATAATAGTGACAGCCGCAGGACCCAATAATAGAAACAGTCACAGGACCCCATAATAGTGACAGCCGCAGGACCCCATAATAGGAACAGCCACAGGACCCTCATAATAGTGACAGCCGCAGGACCCAATAATAGAAACAGTCACAGGACCCCATAATAGTGACAGCCGCAGGACCCCATAATAGGAACAGCCACAGGACCCCATAATAGTGACAGCCGCAGGACCCAATAATAGAAACAGTCACAGGACCCCATAATAGTGACAGCCGCAGGACCCCCATAATAGTGACAGCCTCAGGACTCCATAATAGAAACAGTCACAGGACCCCATAATAGTGACAGCCACAGGACCCCATAATAGGAACAGCCACAGGTCCCCATAATAGTGACAGCCTCAGGACCCCATAATAGTGACAGCCGCAGGACCCCATAATAGTGACAGCCGCAGGACCCCATAATAGTGACAGCCGCAGGACCCAATAATAGAAACAGTCACAGGACCCCATAATAGTGACAGCCTCAGGACCCTCATAATAGTGATAGCCGCAGGACCCAATAATAGAAACAGTCACAGGACCCCATAATAGTGACAGCCTCAGGACCCTCATAATAGTGACAGCCGCAGAACCGAATAATAGGAACAGTCACAGGACCCCATAATAGTGACAGCCGCAGGACCCAATAATAGAAACAGTCACCAGACCCCATAATAGTGACAGCCCCAGGACCCCATAATAGGAACAGCCACAGGACCCTCATAATAGTGACAGCTGCAGGACCCCATAATAGAAACAGTCACTGGACCCCATAATAGTGACAGCCGCAGGACCCAATATTAGAAACAGTCACAGGACCCCATAATAGTGACAGCCGCAGGACCCCATAATAGTGACAGTCACAGGACCCCATAATAGAAACAGTCACAGGACCCCATAATAGAAACAGTCACAGGACCCCATAATAGTGACAGCCACAGGACCCCATAATAGAAACAGTCACAGGACCCCATAATAGTGACAGCCTCAGGACCCCATAATAGTGACAGCCGCAGGACCCCATAATAGGAACAGTCACAGGACCCCATAATAGAAACAGTCACAGGACCCCATAATAGTGACAGCCGCAGGACCCCATAATAGTGACAGCCGCAGGACCCAATAATAGTGACAGCCGCAGGACCCCATAATAGTGACAGCCGCAGGACCCCATAATAGTGACAGCCGCAGGACCCCATAATAGTGACAGTCACAGGACCCCATAATAGTGACAGTCACAGGACCCCATAATAGTGACAGCCGCAGGACCCCATAATAGTGACAGCCGCAGGACCCCATAATAGTGACAGCCGCAGGACCCAATAATAGTGACAGCCGCAGGACCCTCATATTAGTGACAGCCGCAGGACCCCATAATAGTGACAGCCGCAGGACCCCATAATAGTGACAGCCGCAGGACCCTCATAATAGTGACAGCCGCAGGACCCAATAATAGTGACAGCCGCAGGACCCTCATAATAGTGACAGCCGCAGGACCCCATAATAGTGACAGCCGCAGGACCCCATAATAGTGACAGCCGCAGGACCCCATAATAGTGACAGCCGCAGGACCCCATAATAGAGACAGTCGCAGGACCCCATAATAGTGACAGCCGCAGGACCCCATAATAGAAACAGTCACAGGACCCCATAATAGTGACAGCCGCAGGACCCCATAATAGTAACAGCCGCAAGACCGAATAATAGTGACAGCCGCAGGACCCCATAATAGTGACAGCCGCAGGACCCCATAATAGTGACAGCCGCAGGACCCTCATAATAGTGACAGCCGCAGGACCCAAGAATAGTGACAGCCGCAGGACCCCATAATAGAAACAGTCACAGGACCCCATAATAGTGACAGCCGCAGGACCCCATAATAGTGACAGCTGCAGGACCCAATAATCGAAACAGTCACAGGACCCCATAATAGTGACAGCCGCAGGACCCAATAATAGTGACAGCCGCAGGACCCCATAATAGTGACAGCCGCAGGACCCAATAATAGAAACAGTCACAGGACCCCATAATAGTGACAGCCGCAGGACCCTCATAATAGTGACAGCCGCAGGACCCAATAATAGTGACAGCCGCAGGACCCCATAATAGAAACAGTCACAGGACCCCATAATAGTGACAGCCGCAGGACCCCATAATAGTGACAGCTGCAGGACCCAATAATAGAAACAGTCACAGGACCCCATAATAGTGACAGCCGCAGGACCCCATAATAGTGACAGCCGCAGGACCCCATAATAGTGACAGCCTCAGGACCCCATAATAGTGACAGCCGCAGGACCCAATAATAGAAACAGTCACAGGACCCCATAATAGTGACAGCCGCAGGACCCAATAATAGAAACAGTCACAGGACCCCATAATAGTGACAGCCGCAGGACCCCATAATAGTGACAGCCGCAGGACCCCATAATAGTGTAAGCCGCAGGACCCCCATAATAGTGACAGCCGCAGGACCCCCATAATAGTGACAGCCGCAGGACCCCCATAATAGTGACAGCCTCAGGACCCTCATAATAGTGACAGCCTCAGGACCGTCATAATAGTGACAGCCGCAGGACCCCATAATAGTGACAGCCGCAGGACCCCATAATAGGAACAGCCGCAGGACCCCATAATAGTGACAGCCGCAGGACCCCCATAATAGTGACAGCCGCAAGACCGAATAATAGTGACAGCCGCAGGACCCCATAATAGTGACAGCCGCAGGACCCCATAATAGTGACAGCCGCAGGACCCCATAATAGGAACAGTCACAGGACCCCATAATAGTGACAGCCGCAGGACCCCATAATAGTGACAGCCGCAGGACCCCATAATAGGAACAGTCACAGGACCCCATAATAGTGACAGCCGCGGGACCCAATAATAGAAACAGTCACAGGACCCCATAATAGTGACAGCCGCAGGACCCCATAATAGTGACAGCCGCAGGACCCCATAATAGAGACAGTCGCAGGACCCCATAATAGTGACAGCCGCAGGACCCCCATAATAGTGACAGCCTCAGGACCCTCATAATAGTGACAGCCTCAGGACCGTCATAATAGTGACAGCCGCAGGACCCCCATAATAGTGACAACCGCAGGATCCCATAATAGGAACAGTCACAGGACCCCATAATAGTGACAGCCGCAGGACCCTCATAATAGTGACAGCCTCAGGACCCTCAAAATAGTGACAGCCGCAGGACCCCCATAATAGTGACAGCCTCAGGACCCTCATAATAGTGACAGCCTCAGGACCCTCATAATAGGAACAGTCACAGGACCCCATAATAGTGACAGCCGCAGGACCCTCATAATAGTGACAGCCGCAGGACCCTCATAATAGTGACAGCCGCAGGACCCCATAATAGTGACAGCCGCAGGACCCCCATAATAGTGACAGCCTCAGGACCCTCATAATAGTGACAGCCGCAGGACCCCCATAATAGTGACAGCCGCAGGACCCCCATAATAGTGACAGCCTCAGGACCCTCATAATAGTGACAGCCGCAGGACCCCATAATAGTGACAGCCGCAGGACCCCATAATAGAAACAGTCACAGGACCCCATAATAGTGACAGCCGCAGGACCCCACAATAGTGACAGCCGCAGGACCGAATAATAGGAACAGTCACAGGACCCCATAATACTGACAGCCTCAGGACCCTCATAATAGTGACAGCCTCAGGACCCCCATAATAGTGACAGCCTCAGGGCCCCCATAATATTGACAGCCTCAGGACCCTCATAATAGTGACAGCCTCAGGACCGTCATAATAGTGACAGCCGCAGGACCCCATAATAGTGACAGCCGCAGGACCCCATAATAGGAGCAGTCACAGGACCCCATAATAGTGACAGCCGCAGGACCCTCATAATAGTGACAGCCTCAGGACCCTCATAATAGTGACAGCCGCAGGACCCCATAATAGTGACAGCCGCAGGACCCCCATAATAGTGACAGCCTCAGGATTGTCATAATAGTGACAGCCGCAGGACCCCATAATAGTGACAGCCGCAGGACCCCCATAATAGTGACAGCCTCAGGACCCTCATAATAGTGACAGCCTCAGGACCCTCATAATAGTGACAGCCGCAGGACCGCATAATAGTGACAGCCGCAGGACCCTCATAATAGTGACAGCCTCAGGACCCCATAATAGTGACAGCCCCAGGACCCCATAATAGGAACAGTCACAGGACCCCATAATAGTGACAGCCGCAGGACCGCATAATAGTGACAGCCGCAGGACCCCATAATAGGAACAGTCACAGGACCCCATAATAGTGACAGCCGCAGGACCGAATAATAGGAACTGTCACAGGACCCTCATAATAGTGACAGCCTCAGGACCCTCATGATAGTGACAGCCGCAGCACCGAATAATAGGAACAGTCACAGGACCCCATAATACTGACAGCCGCAGGACCCCATAATAGTGACAGCCACAGGACCCCATAATAGAAACAGTCACAGGACCCCATAATAGTGACAGCCACTGGACCCCATAATAGTGACAGCCGCAGGACCCCATAATAGTGACAGCCGTAGGACCGAATAATAGGAACAGTCACAGGACCCCATAATAGTGACAGCCGCAGGACCGAATAATAGTGACAGCCGTAGGACCCCATAATAGTGACAGCCGCAGGACCCCATAATAGTGACAGCTGCAGGACCCCATAATAGGAGCAGTCACAGGACCCCATAATAGTGACAGCCGCAGGACCCTCATAATAGTGACAGCCTCAGGACCCTCATAATAGTGACAGCCTCAGGACCCTCATAATAGTGACAGCCGCAGGACCCCATAATAGTGACAGCCGCAGGACCCCCATAATAGTGACAGCTGCAGGACCCCATAATAGGAACAGCCGCAGGACCGAATAATAGGAACAGTCACAGGACCCCATAATAGTGACAGCCGCAGGACCGAATAATAGGAACAGTCACAGGACCCCTTAATAGTGATAGCCGCAGGACCCCATAATAGGAACAGTCACAGGACCTCATAATACTGACAGCCTCAGGACCCTCATAATAGTGACAGCCTCAGGACCCCCATAATAGTGACAGCCTCAGGACCCCATAATAGGAACAGTCACAGGACCTCATAATACTGACAGCCTCAGGACCCCCATAATAGTGACAGCCTCAGGACCCTCATAATAGTGACAGCCTCAGGACCGTCATAATAGTGACAGCCGCAGGACCCCATAATAGTGACAGCCGCAGGACCCTCATAATAGTGACAGCCGCAGGACCCCATAATAGAAACAGTCACAGGACCCCATAATAGTGACAGCCGCAGGACCCAATATTAGAAACAGTCACAGGACCCTCATAATAGTGACAGCCGCAGGACCCCACAATAGTGACAGCCACAGGACCCCATAATAGAAACAGTCACAGGACCCTCATAATAGTGACAGCCGCAGGACCGAATAATAGTGACAGCCGCAGGACCGAATAATAGTGACAGCCGCAGGACCCCATAATAATGACAGCCGCAGGACCCCATGATAGTGACAGCCGCAGGACCCCCATAATAGTGACAGCCACTGGACCCCATAATAGAAACAGTCACAGGACCCCATAATAGTGACAGCCGCAGGACCCAATAATAGTGACAGTCGCAGGACCCCATAATAGTGACAGCCGCAGGACCCCATAATAGTGACAGCCGCAGGACTCCATAATAGTGACAGCCGCAGGACCCCATAATAGGAACAGTCACAGGACCCCATAATAGTGACAGCTGCAGGACCCCATAATAGTGACAGCCGCAGGACCCCATAATAGGAACAGTCACAGGACCCCATAATAGTGACAGCCGCAGGACCGAATAATAGTGACAGCCGCAGGACCCAATAATATAAATAGTCACAGGACCCCATAATAGTGACAGCCGTAGGACCCCATGATAGGAACAGTCACAGGACCCCATAATAGTGACAGCCGCAGCACCCCATAATAGTGACAGCCGTAGGACCCAATAATAGAAACAGTCACAGGACCCTCATAATAGTGACAGCCGCAGGACCCTCATAATAGTGACAGCCGCAGGACCCCATAATAGAAACAGTCACAGGACCCCATAATAGTGACAGCCGCAGGACCCCATAATAGTGACAGCCGCAGGAACCTCATAATAGTGACAGCCCAGGACCCCATAATAGAAACAGTCACAGGACCCCATAATAGTGATAGCCGCAGGACCCAATAATAGAAACAGTCACAGGACCCCATAATAGTGACAGCCGCAGGACCCCATAATAGTGACAGCCGCAGGACGCCCGGAGCACTGATAGCGACAGGACCCTACAATAGGAACAGCTGCAGGACCGAATAATAGTAGCAGCTACAGAGCTCCATAACAACTCTGAAGATATCCCTCCATGTGTGATGCAAGGGTGGTCTTTACTCATCAGGTGTCACACAGTGGTGGTCTGTACTAGAGATGAGCGAACGTACTCGTCCGAGCTTGATACTCATTCGTGTATTAGCGTGTTCGAGATGCTCGTTACTCGTGACGAGTACCACGCGATGTTCGGGTTACTTTCACTTTCATCTCTGAGACGTTAGCACGCTTTTCTGGCCAATTGAAAGACAGGGAAGGCATTACAACTTCCCCCTGCGTCGTTCAAGCCCTATACCACCCCCCTGCTGTGAGTGGCTGGCGAGATCAGGTGTCACCCGAGTATAAAAGTCGGCCCCTCCCGCGGCTCGGCTCAGATGCGTTCTGACATAGAGGAGGGAAAGTGGTATCGTGTTGGAGCTGCTGTAGGGAGAGTGTTAGGAGTATTTTAGGCTTCAAGAACCCCAACGGTCCTTCTTAGGGCCACATCTGACCGTGTGCAGTAGTGTGGAGGCTGCTGTTTGCAGTGTTGCACAATTTTTTTTTTTTGTATATCGGCCGTGCAGAGCATTGCGTCCTCAGTCTGCAGTCATTGTACGGAGTATAGGGCCAGTAGTGCTGAGGCAGGGACAGTGGGAAAGGTGAAAGAGGTATACTGTCTATATAGGCAGTGGGCTTTTTCCAAAAAATTGGGGAAAAATACTATATTTGGGCTGCCTGTGACCATCTTCAGTATACTGCGTGTCTGCTGGGGGTAGTAGTCCTAATTAATATGCAGCTAAGCGTTACAGCAGGCTTGCGCAAAATTGTTTCCTGGGTCTGCTGTCTCTTTTACATCACCGCCGTCATCCCGCCAGAGGGAAAGAGTATACATAATATTATACGCTGCCTACAGTATCTATCTGCTGGGGGTAGTAGTCCTAATTAATACGCAGCTAAGCGTTACAGCAGGCTTGCGCAAAATTGTTTCCTGGATCTGCTGTCTCTGTTACATCAGCGCTGTCATCCCGCCAGAGGGAAACAGTATACATAATATTATACGCTGCCTACAGTATCTATCTGCTGTATCAGCTCAGCATTTTAAAAAAATATAAGCAAAACACTTAAAGGGGTTGTCTCGCGGCAGCAAGTGGGGTTATACACTTCTGTATGGCCATATTAATGCACTTTGTAATGTACATCGTGCATTAAGTATGAGCCATACAGAAGTTATTTACTTACCTTCCCTGCGCTGGCGTCCCCGTCTCCATGGCTCCGTCTAATTTCAGCGTCTAATCTCCCGATTAGACGCGCTTGCGCAGAAGGGTCTTCTCCCATCTCTTCGGTCCGGCACGAGTGGCATTCTGGCTCCGCCCCCTTCTACATGTCATCGTGTAGCTGCGCCCCATCACATGTGCTGATTCCAGCCTCAGCGCATTGAGGAGGAGGATGAGGAGGAGGGGGAAGAGACAGCTTGGCCCACTGCTGAGGGTACCCATGCTGCTTGCCTGTCATCCTTTCAGCGTGTATGGCCGGAGGAGGAGGAGGAGGATCCTGAAAGTGATCTTCCTAGTGAGGACAGCCATGTGTTGCGTACAGGTACCCTGGCACACATGGCTGACTTCATGTTAGGATGCCTTTCTCGTGACCCTCGCGTTACACGCATTCTGGCCACTACGGATTACTGGGTGTACTCTAATACCCAAAGAGGAAAG
This sequence comes from Eleutherodactylus coqui, assembly GCF_035609145.1. NCBI lineage: Eukaryota > Metazoa > Chordata > Amphibia > Anura > Eleutherodactylidae > Eleutherodactylus > Eleutherodactylus coqui. The sequence goes on along the minus strand of NC_089840.1, from coordinate 301,973,024 downwards.
GGGTTCGAGAGTGATGCTATACCACAGGACCCTGGCGGACAAACTGATAGTAAAATTCCCATCTGACAGCGCTAGTGGCAGAAGACGCAGTTCCGAGAGCCAGGTAGCAGGGGAGGCACGGAGATCAGGCAGCATGTACAGCACAGGCAGGGGAACACTCTCTAAGGCCTTTGCCAGCTTTCTGGCTCTCCAGCAAGACTGTGTCACCGGTCCCCAGTCAAGGCTGAGTCGGCGGGAGCACTGTAAAATGGTGAGGGAGTACGTAGCCGATCGCACAACCGTCCTCCGTGACGCCTCTGCCCCCTACAACTACTGGGTGTCGAAGCTGGACACGTGGCCTGAACTCGCGCTGTATGCCCTGGAGGTGCTTGCTTGTCCTGCGGCTAGCGTCTTGTCAGAAAGGGTGTTTAGTGCGGCTGGGGGAATCATCACAGATAAGCGTACCCGCCTGTCAACCGACAGTGCCGACAGGCTTACACTCATCAAGATGAACAAAGCCTGGATTTCCCCAGACTTCTCTTCTCCACCAGCGGACAGCA